>NC_056729.1:1816307922-1816328314 GCF_019279795.1 Protopterus annectens | reverse complement strand
TAAAATATATGTAGGAATAATTTTCCATATGGGACTACATGGCATTGCTCTAACGTCTGTAGAAATATGGTTCCATATGTGACTACATGTCATTACTCTTACGTCTGTATTAATATGGTTCCATATGTGACTACATGGCATTGCTCTAACTTCTGTAGGAATACTGTTCCATATGTGACTACATGGCATTGCTCTAACATCTGTAGGAATACTGTTCCATATGTGACTACATGGCATTGCTCTAACGTCTGTAGGAATACTGTTCCATATGTGACTACATGGCATTGCTCTACTGTCTGTAGGAATACTGGTCCATATGTGACTACATGGCGTTGCTCTAACTTCTGTAGGAATACTGTTCCATATGTGACTACTTGGCATTTCTCTAACATCTGTAGGAAAACTGTTCCATATGTGACTACATGGCATTGCTCTAACATCTGTAGGAATACTGTTCCATATGTGACTACATGGCATTGCTCTAATGTATTTATGAATACTGTTGCATATGTGACTGCATGGCATTGCTCTAATATCTGTAGGAATACTGTTCCATATGTGACTACATGGCATTGCTCTAATATCTGCAGGAATACTTTTCCATATGTGATTACATGGCATTGCTATAATATCTGCAGGAATTCTGTTCCATATGTGACTTCATGGCATTTTTATAATATCTGTAGGAATATGGTTCCATATGTGACTACATGGCATTGCTCTAAAGTCTGTAGGAATACTGTTCCATTTGTGACTACATGGCATATGTCTAACATCTGTAGGAATACTGTTCCAAATCACTGAACCCACAGACATTGCCAACATACTGGCAGACAGGTTCAGTGCAAATTTCTCCCCTCCCTCCCCCCCAAAAGGAGAAATATCTATTCCCACCAGAGTCTAGCCTCCCAAACATCTCAGATGCCCAGGTGAGAGCTGTTCTCTCTAAAGCAAAAAACACAGCATCAATGGGACCGGACGGTGTCCCCGGCTGTGTGCTACACGAACTCACTGAGGAACTAAACCCACACATAAGGCTGCTGTTTAATCTTAGCCTTACTACAGGATACGTACCCAAAGAATGGCGTACGGCAACTGTGGTCCCACTCCACAAAGGCGGTGCTTCTACGGACCCTGGAAATTACCACCCATAAGCTTGAGCCTTGTCTGCAAAGCTATGGAGAGATCATAATGGAACTCATAAATAAAGACATTGGGGACCTACAGACACTGGATCCTACCCAATTTGGCTTTGTCAAGGGCAGATCCTGCCTCTTGAACTTGGTCGACTTTTTCGAAACAGTCACTAAGGCCATTGATGAGGGTAAGGCAGTTCACACAGCCTACCTTGACCTAGCAAAAGCATTCGACACAATACCCCACTCGGGCATCATAGAAAAGCTCACCAGCTTAGATGTAAACCCATATGTCACAAGATGGGTTGCAAACTGGCTCAAGGACAGAACACACAGGGTTAGAGTTGCTGGTGCCATGTCAGACTCTAAGCCGGTCATGAGCGGTGTCCCACAGGGCTCAGTCCTGGGCCCCCTCTTGTTCGGCATTTATTTTTCTGAAGTGCAGGCAAACCTAGGGGGATTGTGGCTGACAAAACTTGCAGATGACTGCAAACTGGGCACCATAATTGACACTCCATCAGACACAGACATCCTCCAGAAAGGTCTCATAGAAATGGATAACTGGTGCCAGAGCCATGGCCTTAAGCTAAATGCCAAAAAATGTATAGTCATACCCTTTGGGAAAAACACGGTAAGCCCTAATTACCACATAGGTGGTAATCCATTAAACACGGAAGAAGTTATCAGGGACCTGGGGACCCAAGTTGACAGTAACCTCTCTTTTGACACTCACATTGCCAAAGTGGTTAGGAAGACCTTCTACATTGCCCACCTGATCATGAAGGGATTCACATCCAGATCAGGAGAGGTCATTGTACTCCTGTACTCTTCACTTATCAGACCAATGATTGAGTACAACGCCCCATTTGGAATGTACCTTACCCGACACCTGCAGCAGTTGGAAAGACCCCAGAAGTTCCTCACCAAAAGGATAAAGGGGCTCAAACATATGTCATACGATGCCCGACTGAAGAAACTCCAGCTCTATACCGTCTGCTCAGAGGTGATCTGTGCCTGACATACAAGGCCATGTCCAACCCGGAATTAATGGACATGTTCCACCTCAAAAATCCAAATCCACCAGAGCCACGAGAGCAAGAGACTTAAACCTCAACACGGATATAAATAGGACGTGCTGGAGGGACAGATTCATCACCCAGAGACTCCCTACACTATGGAACAGAATCCCAGTCCATGTGAGGCAGAGCCCCTCACTGACTCTGTTCAAGAGAAATCTTGACGAGTGGATGGGAGATCGTAGGTTTACCCCGGGAATCATCTCTGTATCACTGCTGGACAGAGGCACAGCAAACTAATGGGTATAGTATTCTCATCCTAAGGGGTGGTGAAAGTCACACACACTCTGGCTAGGCTTATAAATGCCCTAGGGCAGATAGCCTAGTATGAACCTATGAACCTATGAACCTATATGTGACTACGTGGCGTTGCTCTAACGTCTGTAGGAATACTGTTCCATATGTGACTACTTGGCATTGCTCTAACATATGTAGGAATACTTTTCCATATGGGTCTACATGGCATTGCTCTAACATCTGTAGAAATATGGTTTCATATGTGACTACATGGCATTGCTCTAACGTCTGTAGGAATATGGTTCCATATGTGACTACATGGCATTGTTCTAACGTCTGTAGGAATATGGTTCCATATGTGACCACATAGCATTGCTCTAACATCTGTAGGAATACTGTTCCATATGTGACTACATGGCATTGCTCTAACGTCTGTAAGAATACTGTTCCATATGTGACTACATGGCATTGCTCTAAGGTCTGTCGGAGTACTGTTCCATTTGTGACTACATGGCAGTGCTCTAACATCTGTAGGAATACTGTTCCATATGTGACTACATGGCATTGCTCTAATATCTGTAGGAATACTGTTCCATATGTGACTACATGGCATTGCTCTAATATCTGTAGGAATACTGTTCCATATGTGACTACATGGCATTGCTCTAATATCTGTAGGAATACTGTTCCATATGTGACTACATGGCATTGCTCTAATATCTGTAGGAATACTGTTCCATATGTGACTACATGGCATTGCTCTAATATCTGTAGGAATACTGTTCCATATGTGACTACATGGCATTGCTCTAATATCTGTAGGAATACTGTTCCATATGTGACTACATGGCATTGCTCTAATATCTGTAGGAATACTGTTCCATATGTGACTACATGGCATTGCTCTAATGTCTGTAGGAATACTGTTCCATATGTGACTACATGGATTTGCTCTAATCTGTAGGAATACTGTTCCATATGTGACTACATGGCATTGCTCTAATGTCTGTAGGAATACTGTTCCATATGTGACTACATGGCATTGCTCTAATATCTGTAGGAATACTGTTCCATATGTGACTACATGGCATTGCTCTAATATCTGTAGGAATACTGTTCCATATGTGACTACATGGCATTGCTCTAATATCTGTAGGAATACTGTTCCATATGTGACTACATGGCATTGCTCTAATATCTGTAGGAATACTGTTCCATATGTGACTACATGGCATTGCTCTAATATCTGTAGGAATACTGTTCCATATGTGACTACATGGCATTGCTCTAATATCTGTAGGAATACTGTTCCATATGTGACTACATGGCATTGCTCTAATATCTGTAGGAATACTGTTCCATATGTGACTACATGGCATTGCTCTAATATCTGTAGGAATACTGTTCCATATGTGACTACATGGCATTGCTCTAATATCTGTAGGAATACTGTTCCATATGTGACTACATGGCATTGCTCTAATATCTGTAGGAATACTGTTCCATATGTGACTACATGGCATTGCTCTAACATCTGTAGGAATACTGTTCCATATGTGACTACATGGCATTGTTCTAACGTCTGTAGGAATACTGTTCCATATGTGACTACATGGCATTGCTCTAACATCTGTAGGAATATGGTTCCATATGTGACTACATGGCATTGCTCTAACGTCTGTAGGAATACTGTTCTATTTGTGACTACATGGCATATCTCTAACATCTGTAGGAATACTGTTCCATATGTGATTACATGGCATTACTCTAATGTCTGTAGGAATACTGTTCCATATGTGACTACTTGGCATTGCTCTAACATATGTAGGAATACTTTTCCATATGGGACTACATGGCATTGCTCTAACGTCTGTAGAAATATGGTTCCATATGTGACTACATGTCATTACTCTTACGTCTGTATTAATATGGTTCCATATGTGACTACATGGCATTGGGATCAACAGTTCAGAGTAATGGTGAATGTGGAAGAGAGGTGAAGAAGAGAGTACAGGCAGGGTGGAATGGGTGGAGAAGAGTGTCAGGAGTGATTTGTGACAGACGGGTACCAGTAAGAGTGAAAGGGAAGGTCTACAAGAGGGTAGTGAGACCAGCTATGTTATATGGGTTTGAGACAGTGGCATTGACAAAAAGGCAGGAGTCAGAGCTGGATGTGGCAGAGTTAAAGATGTTAAGATTTGCACTCGGTGTGACTAGGATGGATAGGATTAGGAATCAGTATATTAGAGGGTCAGCTCATGTTGGACAGTTTGGAGACAAAGCAAGAGAAACGAGATTGCGTTGGTTTGGAAATGTCCTGAGGAGGGATGATGGGTATATTGGGAAAAAGATGCTGAGGATGGAGCTGCCAGGAAAGAGGAATAGAAGAAGGCCTAAGATAAGGTTTATGGACGTGGTGAGAGAGGACATGCAGGCGGTTGGTGTGACAGAGCAAGATGTAGAGGATAGGAAGAAATGGAAAGAGATGATCCACTGTGGTGACCCCTAATGGGAAAAGCCGAAAGAGAATGATGATGTGACTACATGGCATTGCTCTAACCTCTGTAGGAATACTGTTCCATATGTGACTACTTGGCATTGCTCTAACGTCTGTAGGAAAACTGTTCCATATGTGACAACATGGCATTGCTCTACTGTCTGTAGGAATACTGGTCCATATGTGACTACATGGCATTTCTCTAATGTCTATAGGAATACTGTTTTATATGTGACTACATGGCATTGCTCTGATGTCTGTAGGAATACTGTTCCATATGTGACTACATGGCATTGCTCTAATGTATTTATGAATACTGTTGCATATGTGACTGCATGGCATTGCTCTAATATCTGTAGGAATACTGTTCCATATGTGACTACATAACATTGCTCTAATATCTGCAGGAATACTTTTCCATATGTGATTACATGGCACTGCTATAATATCTGCAGGAATTCTGTTCCATATGTAACTACATGGCATTTTTATAATATCTGTAGGAATACTGTTCCATATGTGACTACATGGCATTGCTCTAATATCTGTGGGAATACTGTTCCATATGTCACTACATGGCATTGCTCTAATATCTGTAGGATTACTGTTCCATATGTGACTACATGGCATTGCTCTAATATCTGTAGAAATTCTGTTCCATATGTGACTACATGGCATTGCTCTAACATCTGTAGGAATATGGTTCCATATGTGACTACATGGCATTGCTCTAACATCTGTAGGAATATGGTTCCATATGTGACCACATAGCATTGCTCTAACGTCTGTAGGAATACTGTTCCATATGTGACTACATGGCATTGCTCAAATGTTTTTTTGAATACTGTTCTATATCATACTACATGGCTTTGCTCTAATGTCTGTAAGAATATTGTTCCATATGTAACTACATGCATTGCTCTAATGTCTGTAGGAATACCGTTGCATATGTGACTACATGGCATTGATCTAATATCTGTTGGAATACTGTTCCATATGTGAATACATGGCATTACTCTAATAGCTGTAGGATTACTGTTCCATATGTGACTATATGGCATTGCTCTAATATCTGTAGGAATACTGTTCCATATGTGACTACATAGCATTGCTCTATATCTACAGGAATACTTTTCCATATGTGATTACATGGCATTGCTACAATATCTGCAGGAATTATGTTGCATATGTGACTACATGGCATTGCTCTAATATCTGTAGGAATACTGTTCCATATGTGACTACATGGCATTGCTCTAATATCTGTAGGAATACTGTTCCATATGTGACTACATGGCATTGCTCTAATGTCTGTAGAAATACTGTTCCATATGTGACTACATGGCATTGCTCTAATGTCTTTATGAATACTGTTCTATATCTGAGTACATGGCATTTCTCTAATGTCTGTAAGAATACTGTTCCATATATGACTACATGGCATTGCTCTAATGTCTGTAGGAATACTGTTGCATATGTGACTATAAGGCATTGCTCTGATTTCTGTAGGAATACTGTTCCATATGTGACTGCATGGCATTGCTCTAATACATTTAGGAATACTGTTCCATATGTGACTGCATGGCATTGCTCTAATATCTGTAGGATTACTGCTCCATATGTGACTACATGGCATTGCTCTTATATCTGTAGGAATACTGGTCCATATGTGACTACTTGGCATTGCTCTAATATATGTAGGAATACTGTTCCATATGTGACTACATGGCATTGCTCTAATATCTGTAGGAATACTGTTCCATATGTGACTACATGGCATTGCTCTAATATCTGTAGGAATACTGTTCCATATGTGACTACATGGCATTGCTCTAATATCTGTAGGAATACTGTTCCATATGTGACTACATGGCATTGCTCTAACATCTGTAGGAATACTGTTCCATATGTGACTACATGGCATTGCTCTAATGTCTGTAGGAATACTGTTCCATATGTGACTACATGGCATTGCTCTAACATCTGTAGGAATACTGTTCCATATGTGACTACATGGCATTGCTCTAACATCTGTAGGAATACTGTTCCATATGTGACTACATGGCATTGCTCTAACATCTGTAGGAATACTGTTCCATATGTGACTACATGGCATTGCTCTAATGTCTGTAGGAATACTGTTCCATATGTGACTACATGGCATTGCTCTAATATCTGTAGGAATACTGTTCCATATGTGACTACATGGCATTGCTCTAATATCTGTAGGAATACTGTTCCATATGTGACTACATGGCATTGCTCTAATATCTGTAGGAATACTGTTCCATATGTGACTACATGGCATTGCTCTAATATCTGTAGGAATACTGTTCCATATGTGACTACATGGCATTGCTCTAATATCTGTAGGAATACTGTTCCATATGTGACTACATGGCATTGCTCTAATATCTGTAGGAATACTGTTCCATATGTGACTACATGGCATTGCTCTAATATCTGTAGGAATACTGTTCCATATGTGACTACATGGCATTGCTCTAACATCTGTAGGAATACTGTTCCATATGTGACTACATGGCATTGCTCTAATATCTGTAGGAATACTGTTCCATATGTGACTACATGGCATTGCTCTAATATCTGTAGGAATACTGTTCCATATGTGACTACATGGCATTGCTCTAATATCTGTAGGAATACTGTTCCATATGTGACTACATGGCATTGCTCTAATATCTGTAGGAATACTGTTCCATATGTGACTACATGGCATTGCTCTAATGTCTGTAGGAATACTGTTCCATATGTGACTACATGGCATTGCTCTAATGTCTGTAGGAATACTGTTCCATATGTGACTACATGGCATTGCTCTAATATCTGTAGGAATACTGTTCCATATGTGACTACATGGCATTGCTCTAATATCTGTAGGAATACTGTTCCATATGTGACTACATGGCATTGCTCTAATATCTGTAGGAATACTGTTCCATATGTGACTACATGGCATTGCTCTAATATCTGTAGGAATACTGTTCCATATGTGACTACATGGCATTGCTCTAATATCTGTAGGAATACTGTTCCATATGTGACTACATGGCATTGCTCTAATATCTGTAGGAATACTGTTCCATATGTGACTACATGGCATTGCTCTAATATCTGTAGGAATACTGTTCCATATGTGACTACATGGCATTGCTCTAATATCTGTAGGAATACTGTTCCATATGTGACTACATGGCATTGCTCTAATGTCTGTAGGAATACTGTTCCATATGTGACTACATGGCATTGCTCTAATGTCTGTAGGAATACTGTTCCATATGTGACTACATGGCATTGCTCTAATGTCTGTAGGAATACTGTTCCATATGTGACTACATGGCATTGCTCTAATATCTGTAGGAATACTGTTCCATATGTGACTACATGGCATTGCTCTAATATCTGTAGGAATACTGTTCCATATGTGACTACATGGCATTGCTCTAATATCTGTAGGAATACTGTTCCATATGTGACTACATGGCATTGCTCTAATATCTGTAGGAATACTGTTCCATATGTGACTACATGGCATTGCTCTAATATCTGTAGGAATACTGTTCCATATGTGACTACATGGCATTGCTCTAATATCTGTAGGAATACTGTTCCATATGTGACTACATGGCATTGCTCTAATATCTGTAGGAATACTGTTCCATATGTGACTACATGGCATTGCTCTAATATCTGTAGGAATACTGTTCCATATGTGACTACATGGCATTGCTCTAATATCTGTAGGAATACTGTTCCATATGTGACTACATGGCATTGCTCTAATATCTGTAGGAATACTGTTCCATATGTGACTACATGGCATTGCTCTAATATCTGTAGGAATACTGTTCCATATGTGACTACATGGCATTGCTCTAATATCTGTAGGAATACTGTTCCATATGTGACTACATGGCATTGCTCTAATATCTGTAGGAATACTGTTCCATATGTGACTACATGGCATTGCTCTAATATCTGTAGGAATACTGTTCCATATGTGACTACATGGCATTGCTCTAATATCTGTAGGAATACTGTTCCATATGTGACTACATGGCATTGCTCTAATATCTGTAGGAATACTGTTCCATATGTGACTACATGGCATTGCTCTAATATCTGTAGGAATACTGTTCCATATGTGACTACATGGCATTGCTCTAATATCTGTAGGAATACTGTTCCATATGTGACTACATGGCATTGCTCTAATATCTGTAGGAATACTGTTGCATATGTGACTACATGGCATTGCTCTAATATCTGTAGGAATACTGTTCCATATGTGACTACATGGCATTGCTCTAATATCTGTAGGAATACTGTTCCATATGTGACTACATGGCATTGCTCTAATATCTGTAGGAATACTGTTCCATATGTGACTACATGGCATTGCTCTAATATCTGTAGGAATACTGTTCCATATGTGACTACATGGCATTGCTCTAATATCTGTAGGAATACTGTTCCATATGTGACTACATGGCATTGCTCTAATATCTGTAGGAATACTGTTCCATATGTGACTACATGGCATTGCTCTAATATCTGTAGGAATACTGTTCCATATGTGACTACATGGCATTGCTCTAATATCTGTAGGAATACTGTTCCATATGTGACTACATGGCATTGCTCTAATATCTGTAGGAATACTGTTCCATATGTGACTACATGGCATTGCTCTAATATCTGTAGGAATACTGTTCCATATGTGACTACATGGCATTGCTCTAATATCTGTAGGAATACTGTTCCATATGTGACGACATGGCATTGCTCTATCTGTAGGAATGCTGTTCCATATGTGACTACATGGCATTGCTCTAGTATCTGTAGGAATGCTGTTCCATATGTGACTACATGGCATTGCTCTAGTATCTGTAGGAATGCTGTTCCATATGTGACTACATGGCATTGCTCTAATATCTGTAGGAATACTGTTCCATATGTGACTACATGGCATTGCTCTAATATCTGTAGGAATACTGTTCCATATGTGACTACATGGCATTGCTCTAATATCTGTAGGAATACTGTTCCATATGTGACTACATGGCATTGCTCTAATATCTGTAGGAATACTGTTCCATATGTGACTACATGGCATTGCTCTAATATCTGTAGGAATACTGTTCCATATGTGACTACATGGCATTGCTCTAATATCTGTAGGAATACTGTTCCATATGTGACTACATGGCATTGCTCTAATATCTGTAGGAATACTGTTCCATATGTGACTACATGGCATTGCTCTAATATCTGTAGGAATACTGTTCCATATGTGACTACATGGCATTGCTCTAATATCTGTAGGAATACTGTTCCATATGTGACTACATGGCATTGCTCTAATATCTGTAGGAATACTGTTCCATATGTGACTACATGGCATTGCTCTAATATCTGTAGGAATACTGTTCCATATGTGACTACATGGCATTGCTCTAATATCTGTAGGAATACTGTTCCATATGTGACTACATGGCATTGCTCTAATATCTGTAGGAATACTGTTCCATATGTGACTACATGGCATTGCTCTAATATCTGTAGGAATACTGTTCCATATGTGACTACATGGCATTGCTCTAATATCTGTAGGAATACTGTTCCATATGTGACTACATGGCATTGCTCTAATATCTGTAGGAATACTGTTCCATATGTGACTACATGGCATTGCTCTAATATCTGTAGGAATACTGTTCCATATGTGACTACATGGCATTGCTCTAATATCTGTAGGAATACTGTTCCATATGTGACTACATGGCATTGCTCTAATATCTGTAGGAATACTGTTCCATATGTGACTACATGGCATTGCTCTAATATCTGTAGGAATACTGTTCCATATGTGACTACATGGCATTGCTCTAATATCTGTAGGAATACTGTTCCATATGTGACTACATGGCATTGCTCTAATATCTGTAGGAATACTGTTCCATATGTGACTACATGGCATTGCTCTAATATCTGTAGGAATACTGTTCCATATGTGACTACATGGCATTGCTCTAATATCTGTAGGAATACTGTTCCATATGTGACTACATGGCATTGCTCTAATATCTGTAGGAATACTGTTCCATATGTGACTACATGGCATTGCTCTAATATCTGTAGGAATACTGTTCCATATGTGACTACATGGCATTGCTCTAATATCTGTAGGAATACTGTTCCATATGTGACTACATGGCATTGCTCTAACGTCTGTAGGAATACTGTTCAATATGTGACTGCATGACATTGCTCTAATGTCTGTAGGAATACTGTTCCATATGTGACTACATGACATTGCTCTAATGTCTGTAGGAATACTGTTCCATATGTGACTACATGGCATTGCTCTAATATCTGTAGGAATACTGTTCCATATGTGACTACATGGCATTGCTCTAATATCTGTAGGAATACTGTTCCATATGTGACTACATGGCATTGCTCTAATATCTGTAGGAATACTGTTCCATATGTGACTACATGGCATTGCTCTAATATCTGTAGGAATACTGTTCCATATGTGACTACATGGCATTGCTCTAATATCTGTAGGAATACTGTTCCATATGTGACTACATGGCATTGCTCTAATATCTGTAGGAATACTGTTCCATATGTGACTACATGGCATTGCTCTAATATCTGTAGGAATACTGTTCCATATGTGACTACATGGCATTGCTCTAATATCTGTAGGAATACTGTTCCATATGTGACTACATGGCATTGCTCTAATATCTGTAGGAATACTGTTCCATATGTGACTACATGGCATTGCTCTAATGTCTGTAGGAATACTGTTCCATATGTGACTACATGGCATTGCTCTAATATCTGTAGGAATACTGTTCCATATGTGACTACATGGCATTGCTCTAACATCTGTAGGAATACTGTTCCATATGTGACTACATGGCATTGCTCTAATATCTGTAGGAATACTGTTCCATATGTGACTACATGGCATTGCTCTAATATCTGTAGGAATACTGTTCCATATGTGACTACATGGCATTGCTCTAATATCTGTAGGAATACTGTTCCATATGTGACTACATGGCATTGCTCTAATATCTGTAGGAATACTGTTCCATATGTGACTACATGGCATTGCTCTAATATCTGTAGGAATACTGTTCCATATGTGACTACATGGCATTGCTCTAATATCTGTAGGAATACTGTTCCATATGTGACTACATGGCATTGCTCTAATATCTGTAGGAATACTGTTCCATATGTGACTACATGGCATTGCTCTAATATCTGTAGGAATACTGTTCCATATGTGACTACATGGCATTGCTCTAATATCTGTAGGAATACTGTTCCATATGTGACTACATGGCATTGCTCTAATATCTGTAGGAATACTGTTCCATATGTGACTACATGGCATTGCTCTAATATCTGTAGGAATACTGTTCCATATGTGACTACATGGCATTGCTCTAACATCTGTAGGAATACTGTTCCATATGTGACTACATGGCATTGTTCTAACGTCTGTAGGAATATGGTTCCATATGTGACCACATAGCATTGCTCTAACGTCTGTAGGAATACTGTTCCATATGTGACTACATGGCATTGCTCAAATGTTTTTATGAATACTGTTCTATGTCATACTACATGGCTTTGCTCTAATGTCTGTAAGAATACTGTTCCATATGTAACTACATGGCATTGCTCTAATGTCTGTAGGAATGCCGTTGCATATGTGACTACATGGCATTGCTCTAATATCTGTTGGAATACTGTTCCATATGTGAATACATGGCATTACTCTAATAGCTGTAGGATTACTGTTCCATATGTGACTATATGGCATTGCTCTAATATCTGTAGGAATACTGTTCCATATGTGACTACATAGCTTTGCTCTATATCTGCAGGAATACTTTTCCATATGTGATTACATGGCATTGCTATAATATCTGCAGGAATTATGTTGCATATGTGACTACATGGCATTGCTCTAATATCTGTAGGAATACTGTTCCATATGTGACTACATGGTATTGCTCTAATATCTGTAGGAATACTGTTCCATATGTGACTACATGGCATTGCTCTAATGTCTGTAGAAATACTGTTCCATATGTGACTACATGGCATTGCTCTAATGTCTGTAGAAATACTGTTCCATATGTGACTACATGGCATTGCTCTAATGTCTGTAGGAATACTGTTCCATATGTGACTACATGGCATTGCTCTAATATCTGTAGGAATACTGTTCCATATGTGACTACATGGCATTGCTCTAATATCTGTAGGAATACTGTTCCATATGTGACTACATGGCATTGCTCTAATATCTGTAGGAATACTGTTCCATATGTGACTACATGGCATTGCTCTAATATCTGTAGGAATACTGTTCCATATGTGACTACATGGCATTGCTCTAATATCTGTAGGAATACTGTTCCATATGTGACTACATGGCATTGCTCTAATATCTGTAGGAATACTGTTCCATATGTGACTACATGGCATTGCTCTAATATCTGTAGGAATACTGTTCCATATGTGACTACATGGCATTGCTCTAATATCTGTAGGAATACTGTTCCATATGTGACTACATGGCATTGCTCTAATATCTGTAGGAATACTGTTCCATATGTGACTACATGGCATTGCTCTAATATCTGTAGGAATACTGTTCCATATGTGACTACATGGCATTGCTCTAATATCTGTAGGAATACTGTTCCATATGTGACTACATGGCATTGCTCTAATGTCTGTAGGAATACTGTTCCATATGTGACTACATGGCATTGCTCTAATGTCTGTAGGAATACTGTTCCATATGTGACTACATGGCATTGCTCTAATATCTGTAGGAATACTGTTCCATATGTGACTACATGGCATTGCTCTAATATCTGTAGGAATACTGTTCCATATGTGACTACATGGCATTTCTCTAATATCTGTAGGAATACTGTTCCATATGTGACTACATGGCATTGCTCTAATATCTGTAGGAATACTGTTCCATATGTGACTACATGGCATTGCTCTAATATCTGTAGGAATACTGTTCCATATGTGACTACATGGCATTGCTCTAATATCTGTAGGAATACTGTTCCATATGTGACTACATGGCATTGCTCTAATATCTGTAGGAATACTGTTCCATATGTGACTACATGGCATTGCTCTAATATCTGTAGGAATACTGTTCCATATGTGACTACATGGCATTGCTCTAATGTCTGTAGGAATACTGTTCCATATGTGACTACATGGCATTGCTGTTATATCTGTAGGAATACTGTTCCTTATGTGACTACATGCCATTGTTCTAATCTGTAGGAATATTGTTCCATATGTGACTACATGGCATTGCTCTCATGTCTGTAGGACTATTGTTCCATATGTGACTACATGGCATTGCTCTAATATCTGTAGGACTACTGTTCCATATGTGACTACATGGCATTGCTCTAATATCTGTAGGACTACTGTTCCATATGTGACTACATGGCATTGCTCTAATATCTGTAGGAATACTGTTCCATATGTGACTACATGGCATTGCTCTAATATCTGTAGGAATACTGTTCCATATGTGACTACATGGCATTGCTCTAATATCTGTAGGAATACTGTTCCATATGTGACTACATGGCATTGCTCTAATATCTGTAGGAATACTGTTCCATATGTGACTACATGGCATTGCTCTAATATCTGTAGGAATACTGTTCCATATGTGACTACATGGCATTGCTCTAATATCTGTAGGAATACTGTTCCATATGTGACTACATGGCATTGCTCTAATATCTGTAGGAATACTGTTCCATATGTGACTACATGGCATTGCTCTAATATCTGTAGGAATACTGTTCCATATGTGACTACATGGCATTGCTCTAATATCTGTAGGAATACTGTTCCATATGTGACTACATGGCATTGCTCTAACATCTGTAGGAATACTGTTCCATATGTGACTACATGGCATTGCTCTAACATCTGTAGGAATACTGTTCCATATGTGACTACATGGCATTGCTCTAATGTCTGTAGGAATACTGTTCCATATGTGACTACATGGCATTGCTCTAATATCTGTAGGAATACTGTTCCATATGTGACTACATGGCATTGCTCTAATATCTGTAGGAATACTGTTCCATATGTGACTACATGGCATTGCTCTAATATCTGTAGGAATACTGTTCCATATGTGACTACATGGCATTGCTCTAATATCTGTAGGAATACTGTTCCATATGTGACTACATGGCATTGCTCTAATATCTGTAGGAATACTGTTCCATATGTGACTACATGGCATTGCTCTAATATCTGTAGGAATACTGTTCCATATGTGACTACATGGCATTGCTCTAGTATCTGTAGGAATGCTGTTCCATATGTGACTACATGGCATTGCTCTAACATCTGTAGGAATACTGTTCCATATGTGACTACATGGCATTGCTCTAATATCTGTAGGAATACTGTTCCATATGTGACTACATGGCATTGCTCTAATATCTGTAGGAATACTGTTCCATATGTGACTACATGGCATTGCTCTAACATCTGTAGGAATACTGTTCCATATGTGACTACATGGCATTGCTCTAACGTCTGTAGGAATACTGTTCCATATGTGACTACATGGCATTGCTCTAATGTCTGTAGGAATACTGTTCCATATGTGACTACATGGCATTGCTGTAATATCTGTAGCAATACTGTTCCATATGTGACTACATGGAATTGCTCTAATGTCTGTAGGAATACTGTTCCATATGTGACTACATGGCATTGCTCTAATATCTGTAGGAATACTGTTCCATATGTGACTACATGGCATTGCTCTAATATCTGTAGGAATACTGTTCCATATGTGACTACATGGCATTGCTCTAATATCTGTAGGAATACTGTTCCATATGTGACTACATGGCATTGCTCTAATATCTGTAGGAATACTGTTCCATATGTGACTACATGGCATTGCTCTAATATCTGTAGGAATACTGTTCCATATGTGACTACATGGCATTGCTCTAATATCTGTAGGAATACTGTTCCATATGTGACTACATGGCATTGCTCTAATATCTGTAGGAATACTGTTCCATATGTGACTACATGGCATTGCTCTAATGTCTGTAGGAATACTGTTCCATATGTGACTACATGGCATTGCTCTACCGTCTGTAGGAATACTGGTCCATATGTGACTACATGGCATTTCTCTAATCTGTAGGAATACTGTTCCATATGTGACTACATGGCATTGCTCTAATGTCTGTAGGAATACTGTTCCATATGTGACTACATGGCATTGCTCTAATATCTGTAGGAATACTGTTCCATATGTGACTACATGGCATTGCTCTAATATCTGTAGGAATACTGTTCCATATGTGACTACATGGCATTGCTCTAATATCTGTAGGAATACTGTTCCATATGTGACTACATGGCATTGCTCTAATATCTGTAGGAATACTGTTCCATATGTGACTACATGGCATTGCTCTAATATCTGTAGGAATACTGTTCCATATGTGACTACATGGCATTGCTCTAATATCTGTAGGAATACTGTTCCATATGTGACTACATGGCATTGCTCTAATATCTGTAGGAATACTGTTCCATATGTGACTACATGGCATTGCTCTAATATCTGTAGGAATACTGTTCCATATGTGACTACATGGCATTGCTCTAATATCTGTAGGAATACTGTTCCATATGTGACTACATGGCATTGCTCTAATATCTGTAGGAATACTGTTCCATATGTGACTGCATGGCATTGCTCTAATGTCTGTAGGAATACTGTTCCATTTGTGACTACTTTGCATATCTCTAACATTTGTAGGTGTACTATTCCATATGTGACTACATGGCATTGTTCTAACGTCTGTAGGAATACTGTTCTATATGTGACTACATGGCATTGCTCTAACATCTGTAGGAATACTTTTCCATATGGGACTACATGACATTGTTCTAACGTCTGTAGAAATATGGTTGCATATGTGACTACATGTCATTGCTCTTACGTCTCTAGGAATATGGTTCCATATGTGACTACATGGCATATCTCTAACATCTGCAGGAATACTGTTCCATATGTGATTACATGGCATTACTCTAATGTCTGTAGGAATACTGTTCCATATGTGACTACTTGGCATTGCTCTAACATATGTAGGAATACTTTTCCATATGGGACTACATGGCATTGCTCTAACGTCTGTAGAAATATGGTTCCATATGTGACTACATGTCATTACTCTTACGTCTGTATTAATATGGTTCCATATGTGACTACATGGCATTGGGATCAACAGTTCAGAGTAATGGTGAATGTGGAAGAGAGGTGAAGAAGAGAGTACAGGCAGGGTGGAATGGGTGGAGAAGAGTGTCAGGAGTGATTTGTGACAGACGGGTACCAGTAAGAGTGAAAGGGAAGGTCTACAAGAGGGTAGTGAGACCAGCTATGTTATATGGGTTTGAGACAGTGGCATTGACAAAAAGGCAGGAGTCAGAGCTGGATGTGGCAGAGTTAAAGATGTTAAGATTTGCACTCGGTGTGACTAGGATGGATAGGATTAGGAATCAGTATATTAGAGGGTCAGCTCATGTTGGACAGTTTGGAGACAAAGCAAGAGAAACGAGATTGCGTTGGTTTGGAAATGTCCTGAGGAGGGATGATGGGTATATTGGGAAAAAGATGCTGAGGATGGAAAGAGGAATAGAAGAAGGCCTAAGATAAGGTTTATGGACGTGGTGAGAGAGGACATGCAGGCAGTTGGTGTGACAGAGCAAGATGTAGAGGATAGGAAGAAATGGAAAGAGATGATCCACTGTGGTGACCCCTAATGGGAAAAGCCGAAAGAGAATGATGATGTGACTACATGGCATTGCTCTAACCTCTGTAGGAATACTGTTCCATATGTGACTACTTGGCATTGCTCTAACGTCTGTAGGAAAACTGTTCCATATGTGACAACATGGCATTGCTCTACTGTCTGTAGGAATACTGGTCCATATGTGACTACATGGCATTTCTCTAATGTCTATAGGAATACTGTTTTATATGTGACTACATGGCATTGCTCTGATGTCTGTAGGAATACTGTTCCATATGTGACTACATGGCATTTCTCTAATGTATTTATGAATACTGTTGCATATGTGACTGCATGGCATTGCTCTAATATCTGTAGGAATACTGTTCCATATGTGACTACATAACATTGCTCTAATATCTGCAGGAATAATTTTCCATATGTGATTACATGGCACTGCTATAATATCTGCAGGAATTCTGTTCCATATGTAACTACATGGCATTTTTATAATATCTGTAGGAATACTGTTCCATATGTGACTACATGGCATTGCTCTAATATCTGTGGGAATACTGTTCCATATGTCACTACATGGCATTGCTCTAATATCTGTAGGATTACTGTTCCATATGTGACTACATGGCATTGCTCTAATATCTGTAGAAATTCTGTTCCATATGTGACTACATGGCATTGCTCTAACATCTGTAGGAATATGGTTCCATATGTGACTACATGGCATTGCTCTAACATCTGTAGGAATATGGTTCCATATGTGACCACATAGCATTGCTCTAACGTCTGTAGGAATACTGTTCCATATGTGACTACATGGCATTGCTCAAATGTTTTTGAATACTGTTCTATATCATACTACATGGCTTTGCTCTAATGTCTGTAAGAATATTGTTCCATATGTAACTACATGCATTGCTCTAATGTCTGTAGGAATACCGTTGCATATGTGACTACATGGCATTGATCTAATATCTGTTGGAATACTGTTCCATATGTGAATACATGGCATTACTCTAATAGCTGTAGGATTACTGTTCCATATGTGACTATATGGCATTGCTCTAATATCTGTAGGAATACTGTTCCATATGTGACTACATAGCATTGCTCTATATCTACAGGAATACTTTTCCATATGTGATTACATGGCATTGCTACAATATCTGCAGGAATTATGTTGCATATGTGACTACATGGCATTGCTCTAATATCTGTAGGAATACTGTTCCATATGTGACTACATGGCATTGCTCTAATATCTGTAGGAATACTGTTCCATATGTGACTACATGGCATTGCTCTAATGTCTGTAGAAATACTGTTCCATATGTGACTACATGGCATTGCTCTAATGTATTTATGAATATTGTTCTATATCTGACTACATGGCATTGCTCTAATGTCTGTAAGAATACTGTTCCATATGTGACTACATGGCATTCCTCTAATGTCTGTAGGAATACTGTTCCATATGTGACTACATGGCATTGCTCTAATATCTGTAGGAATACTGTTCCATATGTGACTACATGGCATTGCTCTAATATCTGTAGGAATACTGTTCCATATGTGACTACATGGCATTGCTCTAATATCTGTAGGATTACTGTTCCATATGTGACTACATGGCATTGCTCTAATATCTGTAGGAATACTGTTCCATATGTGACTACATGGCATTGCTCTAATATCTGTAGGAATACTGTTCCATATGTGACTACATGGCATTGCTCTAATATCTGTAGGAATACTGTTCCATATGTGACTACATGGCATTGCTCTAATATCTGTAGGAATACTGTTCCATATGTGACTACATGGCATTGCTCTAATATCTGTAGGAATACTGTTCCATATGTGACTACATGGCATTGCTCTAATATCTGTAGGAATACTGTTCCATATGTGACTACATGGCATTGCTCTAATATCTGTAGGAATACTGTTCCATATGTGACTACATGGCATTGCTCTAATATCTGTAGGAATACTGTTCCATATGTGACTACATGGCATTGCTCTAATATCTGTAGGAATACTGTTCCATATGTGACTACATGGCATTGCTCTAATATCTGTAGGAATACTGTTCCATATGTGACTACATGGCATTGCTCTAATATCTGTAGGAATACTGTTCCATATGTGACTACATGGCATTGCTCTAATATCTGTAGGAATACTGTTCCATATGTGACTACATGGCATTGCTCTAATATCTGTAGGAATACTGTTCCATATGTGACTACATGGCATTGCTCTAATGTCTGTAGGAATACTGTTCCATATGTGACTACATGGCATTGCTCTAATATCTGTAGGAATACTGTTCCATATGTGACTACATGGCATTGCTCTAATATCTGTAGGAATACTGTTCCATATGTGACTACATGGCATTGCTCTAATATCTGTAGGAATACTGTTCCATATGTGACTACATGGCATTGCTCTAATATCTGTAGGATTACTGTTCCATATGTGACTACATGGCATTGCTCTAATATCTGGCAGTTTGCATCTATATCTGAA
>NC_056729.1:1816256923-1816307422 GCF_019279795.1 Protopterus annectens | reverse complement strand
AAATTCCCTTTGGGCAAACCAACTGTTCTATAAGAATTAGGACTAAACCTGCCCCATGGCTCTTGAAAGATATCAGGCAAAAAATCCGACTTAGAAATAAATACTGGGTTAAATGGCGAGCTTCTAAAAACCCTGTAGATAAAGAAACATTTAGACAGCTGAGAAATAACACAAAAAAGCCATACTAACAGATAAAAGAAACTTTTACTTAGAACTCCAACAAACTCGCCCAAATAAACCACAAAAGTTTTGGGCAAGCATAAACAAGCTTTTTCACCCAGGTCACTCCATTACACCAACCCCACAAGGTACTGATCATGGAAATCCCAAGCAAACTGCCAGTGCCTTCAATACCTTTTCACAGAGGCAATTCAAACTCTTGCCAATCAGCCAGTAACTGATAGCTTAACTTTGCTAAGCTCCAGTACTACTCCACCCCCCTCATTGCACTTGCAACCAGTCCCAACATCACAAATTCACACCCTTATCCAAAAACATAGACCAACTACCCCCTCAGCTGACTAACTACCTGCTGAATATCTGTGAATAGCTGCCAAATCTATAGCCTATCCCATTTCCATCTTGATTAACAGAACCATAATCGAAGGCAACATTCCATCTATCTGGAAAGTCTCTCACATTATCCCCCTGCATAAAGGTGGTAACTCTTAACGAATTTTCTAATTACCTTAGAACACACTGGTTATGCCTCTGTACACTATACCTAACAACACACTGGTTATGCCCCTGTACACTATACCTTACAACACACTGCTTATGCCCCTGTACACTATACCTTACCACACTGATAATTCCCCTGTACAATATACCTTACAACACACTGGTTATGCCCCTGTACACTATACCTTACAACACACTGGTTATGCCCCTGTACACTATACCTTACAACACACTGGTTATGTCCCTGTACACTATACCTTACAACACACTGGTTATGCCCCTGTACACTATACCTTACAATGCACTGGTTATGCCCCTGTACACTATACCTTACAACACACTGGTTATGCACCAGTACACTATACCTTACAACACACTGGTTATGCACCAGTACACTATACCTTACAACACACTGGTTATACCCCTGTACACTATACCTTACAACACACTGGTTATGCCCCTGTACACTATACCTGACAACACACTGGTTATGCCTCTGTACACTATACCTTACAACACACTGGTTATGCAACAGTACACTATACCTTACAACACACTGGTTATACCCCTGTAGACTATACCTTACAACACACTAGTTATGCCCCTGTACACTATACCTTACAACATAGTGGTTATGCCCTGTACACTGTACCTTACAACACACTGGTTATGTCCCTGTACACTATACCTTACAACACACTGGTTATGTCCCTGTACACTATACCTTACAACACACTGGTTATGTCCTTGTACACTATACCTTACAACACACTGGTTATGCCCCTGTGCACTATATCTTACAACACACTGGTTATGCCCCTGTACACTAATACCTTACAACGCACTGGTTATGCCCCTGTACACTATACCTTACAACACACTGGTTATGCCCTGTACACTATACCTTACAAAGCACTGGTTATGCCCCTGTACACTATACCTTACAGCACACTGGTTATGCCCCTGTACACTAATACCTTACAACACACTGGTTATGCCCCTGTACACTATACCTTACAACACACTGGTTATGCCCTGTACACTATACCTTACAACACACTGGTTATGCCCTGTACACTATACCTTACAACGCACTGGTTATGCCCCTGTACACTATACCTTACAACACACTGGTTATGCCCCTGTACACTATACCTTACAACACACTGGTTATGCCCTGTATACTATACCTTACAACACACTGGTTATGCCCCTGTACACTATACCTTACAACACACTGGTTATGCCCCTGTACACTATACCTTACAACACACTGGTTATGTCCCTGTACACTATACCCTATAGCACACTGGTTATGCCCCAGTACACTATACCTTACAACACACTGGTTATGTCCCTGTACACTATACCTTACTACAAACTGGTTATGTCCCTGTACACTATACCTCACAATACACTGGTTATAACCCTGTACACTATACCTTACAACACACTGGTTATACCCCAGTACACTATACCTTACAACACACTGGTTATGCCCCTGTACACTATACCTTACAACACACTGGTTATGCCCCTGTACACTATACCTTACAACACAGTGGTTGTGCCCTGTACACTATACCTTACAACACACTGGTTATGCCCCTGTACACTATACCTTACAACACACTGGTTATGTCCCTGTACACTATACCTTACAACACACTGGTTATGCCCCTGTACACTATACCTTACAACACACTGGTTATGCCCCTGTACACTATTACCTAACAACGCACTGGTTATGCCCCTGTACACTATACCTTACAACACACTGGTTATGCCCTGTACACTATACCTTACAACGCACTGGTTATGCCCCTGTACACTATACCTTACAGCACACTGGTTATGCCCCTGTACACTAATAACTTACAACACACTGGTTATGCCCCTGTACACTATACCTTACAACACACTGGTTATGCCCTGTACACTATACCTTACAACACACTGGTTATGTCCCTGTACACTATACCTTACAGCACACTGGTTATGCCCCAGTACACTATACCTTACGACACACTGGTTATGCCCCTGTACACTATACCTTACAACACACTGGTTATGCCCCTGTACATTATACCTTACAATGCACTGGTTATACCCCTGTACACTATACATTACAACACACTGGTTATGCCCCAGTACACTATACCTTACTACACACTGGTTATGTCCCTGTACACTATACCTTACAACACAATGGTTATGTCCCAGTACACTATACCTTACAACACACTGGTTATGCCCAGTACACTATACTTTACAACACACTGGTTATGCCCCTGTACACTATACCTTACAACACACTGGTTATGCCCCTGTACACTATACCTTACAGCACACTGGTTATGTCCCTGTACACTATACCTTACAGCACACTGGTTATGCCCCTGTACACTAATACCTTACAACACACTGGTTATGCCCCTGTACACTATACCTTACAACACACTGGTTATGCCCTGTACACTATACCTTACAACACACTGGTTATGTCCCTGTACACTATACCTTACAGCACACTGGTTATGCCCCAGTACACTATACCTTACAATGCACTGGTTATGCCCCTGTACACTATACCTTACAACACACTGGTTATGCCCCTGTACATTATACCTTACAATGCACTGGTTATACCCCTGTACACTATACCTTACAACACACTGGTTATGCCCCAGTACACTATACCTTACAACACACTGGTTATGCCCCTGTACACTATACCTTACAACACACTAGTTATGTCCCTGTACACTATACATTACAACACACTGTTTATGCCCCAGTACACTATACCTTACAATACACTGGTTATGTCCCTGTACACTATACCTTACACCACACTGGTTATGTCCCAGTACACTATACCTTACAACACACTGGTTATGCCCAGTACATTATACTTTACAACACACTGGTTATGCCCCTGTACACTGTACCTTACAACACACTGGTTATGCCCCTGTACACTATACCTTACAGCACACTGGTTATGTCCCTGTACACTATACCTTACAACACACTGGTTATGCCCCTATACACTATACCTTACAACACACTGGTTATGCCCTGTACACTATACCTTACAATACACTGGTTATGCCCCTGTGCACTATACCTTACAACACACTGGTTATGTCCCTGTGCACTATACCTTACAACACACTGGTTATGCCCCTATACACTATACCTTACAACACACTGGTTATGCCCTGTACACTATACCTTACAATACACTGGTTATGCCCCTGTGCACTATACCTTACAACACACTGGTTATGCCCCTGTATACGATACCTTACAACACACTGGTTATGCCCCAGTACACTATACCTTACAACACACTAGTTATGCCCCTGTACACTATACCTTACAACACACTGGTTATGCCCCTGTACACTATACCTAACAACACACTGGTTATGCCCCTGTACACTATACCTTGCAACACACTTGTTATGCCCCTGTACACTATACCATACAACACACTGGTTATGCCCCTGTACACTATACCTTACAACACACTTGTTTTGCCCTGTACACTATACCTTACAACACACTGGTTATGCCCCTGTACACTATACCTTACAATGCACTGGTTAAGCCCCTGTACACTATACCTTACAACACACTGGTTATGCCCTGTACACTATACCTTACAATACACTGGTTATATCCCAGTACACTATACCTTACAACACACTGGTTATGCCCCTGTACACTATACCTTACGACACACTGGTTATGCCCCTGTATACCTTACAACACACTGGTTATACCCCTGTACACTATACCTTGCAACACACTGGTTATACCCCTGTACACTACACCTTACAACAGACTGGTTATGCCCCTGTACACTAATACCTTACAACACACTGGTTATGCCCCTGTACACTATACCTTACAACACAATGGTTATGCCCCTGTACACTATACCATACAATGCACTGGTTATGCCCTTGTACACTATACTTTACAACACACTGGTTATGCCCCTGCAAACTATACCTTACAACACACTGGTTATGCCCCTGTACACTATACCTTACAACACACTGGTTATGCCCCTGTACACTACACCTTACAACAGACTGGTTATGCCCCTGTACACTAATACCTTACAACACACTGGTTATGCCCCTGTACACTATTCCTTACAACACAATGGTTATGCCCTTGTACACTATAGCTTACAGCACAATGGTTATGTCCCTGTACACTATACCATACAACACACTGGTTATGCCCCTGTACACTACACCTTACAACAGACTAGTTATGCCCCTGTACACTAATACCTTGCAACACACTGGTTATGCCCCTGTACACTATTCCTTACAACACAATGGTTAAGCCCGTGAACACTATACCATACAACACACTGGTTATGCCCTTGTACACCATACCTTACAACACACTGGTTATGCCCCTGTACACTGTATCTTACAACACACTGGTTATGCCCCTGTACATTATACCTTACAACACACTGGTTATGCCCCTGTACACTATTCCTTACAACACAATGGTTATGCCCCTGTACACTATACCATACAACACACTGGTTATGCCCTTGTACACTATACCTTACAACACACTGGTTATGCCCCTGTACACTTGATCTTACAACACACTGGTTATGCCCCTGTACACTATACCTTACAACAGACTGGTTATGCCCCTGCACACTAATACCTTACAGCACACTGGTTATGCCCCAGTACACTATACCTTACAACGCACTGGTTATGCCCCTGTACAGTATAACTTACAACACACTGGTTATGTCCCTGTACACTATACCTTACAATGCATTGGTTATACCCCTGTACACTATACCTTACAACACACTGGTTATGCCCCTGTACACTATACCTTACAACACACTGGTTATGCCCCTGTACACTATACCTTACAACAGACTGGTTATGCCCCTGCACACTAATACCTTACAGCACACTGGTTATGCCCCTGTACTAACCCTGACTAACCTCCCTATTATAACCTATTACTAGCTACTGATTCCCAATACTTCTCTGTACTTTGTCTATTTTCCTTGTTAACTAAGTGAATTTTATCTTGTAGAAAATACCAATGTTTGTGGTGTTATCATTATTATGGTTTGTTAACTATATGTGTGTTAGATTAGTGATGTACTTGTTGAATGAGTTGTAATCGTGTGTTACATTATGTAATGTATCAACATTTTATTAAAATGTGTGTTGTTGGAGGTTTTCTCCTCGGGCCTCTACTGAAAATGGACATATATCCAGTTAGACTAGCCCGGTCAACAAGTGTAAAAAAAAAAAAATAAACTATAACATATTTTTATGTGCCGATAATGTATTATGTTTACATCCCATGAATAAAATATGTTTGTTCTAAATATAATGTAAGAAGAACAAGCAGTGGTACACTTAAAGGATATATGCAAATGAGATGAACAATGCAACGTGGTTAATGGCTGACATCACAACCTCACATAATTAGTAGTAGTAACTCACAACTGCCGCTATCCTCCTAAAGTGTCCCGTAGCAAATAGGTACCAGAAATCCACAAACAAAACTATCAGGACACACCACGAGAAGCACAGGATTCTTCAAAAATAAATCCTTTATTCCAATCGAACAAACACAGAATAAGCGCTTTCACATGCGTCTTGCATGCTTCTTCAGATACAGTTTAAAACACATAACTCAGCTCCTTTTATACAGATAATACCAAGCATTTGTCATCAATAATGCAATTAATCCAGTGTAACAATGCTTAATTAATTAAAGTGAAATACTTCTCTATTCTTAAAGCCATTGCAATACATTCAGTTTTTGTAGCAACACAAAAAATGAAGTAAAATGAAACAAGCTCAGTATGTACATAGCTTATATTCTCAACATTTTTTCTCTTGTAGTAACGCAAACAAAATACGTAGTCTATTAAGAGCAAATCTAACTCCTACTTCATGGAACTATCAATGCCTGCATTACCTGTTAAATGCATCTTCAGTGCCTAGTTCATGGAAAATGATGCCATAAAATTACATTCTACTTGTTATAAGTAGATCGGAACTAACATTTAATCCATATACATGGCTAAATCTATTAAAACATCATTATGTAAAAATCATCCTTCATCGGACATATCTAAACAATGTCCGGTTGAAAAACGAATAGTGTTCATACTGCATTGTACTAGCGTAAATAAAAAAGTGCTGTCAGCAATGAGGCTCAATGATAATAACTCGCATTATGCATAAACAAATACAATGATTGTATAAATGGGAGTAAGTCACTGACTGAAGTCAGAGACTCCAACAATAGACATTATCTCTGACTCCATCTATCATTATCTCTTCTTAAATTATATTCAAAGGGAATCTTATAGACACGTGACATATATAGCAAGTGTCTAAATGTAAAATACATGTACCCAAAACAAGATAAAATTAAAATGAAAATAAAATAAAATTAATATAGGTGTAGTATAAATGTTAATATTAATGGTTAAATACTTTATCAATACTAATAATTGTACGAAAAGTTAGTAGACAAACTAATCAATCACATTTCATCAATAACCAGCCTCTTTATGTCATTAAAATTGAGATTAAAACATTATTATCTAAAACTATCTAAAATTATCTAAAAAACACTTCTAGTAATAGGATGTGAATAATACTAGACTGTCAAAGATGGTGCTGGACTGTCAAAAAATAGAACCAGCAACTCATTGAGACAGTCATTTATTCTTATCAACCATACCACTACTATCTAACTGAACCAATACCTATTCCAGGTGTCTTCCAGTAAGAGGTTGGATACTATCACTAACTAGACAAATCCAAAAAATAGATTCATCACATCTTAGTATTGCTTGTGTTTCAGAAGTCTAAGTGTATCTCTATTTTGTAGCTCCCTGTTGAATCAAACTTTTCCTGACTCAGTTATCAATAAAAATTTAAAAATTAAGAGTTCAGGTCACTGGATATAGATATATATATGTAGCAGAATAGCCATCACTTTATATACTAACAGCCAAAACAATGAATTGAATGGGCTGGAAGTTCTGAAACGTCTTATTTATCAAAAATCTTATTTATCAAAAATCACGTCCTAAAGGACATATCAAATGCCAATATCACCATCAATACTTGTGGTAGGAAGTAGTGTTTAATTCAGAGAGGAAAAAAGAAGAAAAGAAGAAAAGAGAGGAAAAGAAGAAAAGAAAAAAAGAGAAAGGGGAAGGAAGGAGGGAAAAGAAACAGAAAAAAACAGAAAAAGGAAAAGGGAGAAAAGAGGGTGAGTAGAGGGATGAGAACTTTACCAGTTATATAACTATGTCCAATTATCTATCAACCTGTCCAGTTACTAACATACCTATTTGATACTATAAATTTACTATTGAATTGATCATTAAGTTGATTCCAGATGAATTTCATGTTCCCTGTTCCCAAGGGGATAAAAAATATATATATAATGAAAAGAAAATTCCACCTTACTGTTCATCTACTATCAAATCATAGTCAACTCTACCTTTGGATATAGTAAGCTGTCCATTCATATGATTCAAAGGCCAAGGAAAGTCTGACCATAACACATCGTCAAAGTCACATTTGGCCTCGTGTCACTAGCACCCAATATCTATATGTGTGTCACTAAAGACCCAGTGTTATTAACTGTGCTCAGCGAGAAACAAACTTGTTATATTGAATTACCTTTTCATTTATATTAAAACTACCACTATGAGAAGTCTTGTTCGTATATCAGACTATTCTAAAAACGGTTTAACAGTAGTGTAGTTATTAATCCCCGGGTCTCTGTGGGCCCCTGACCTAAGGATCCACTCCATTTCTAATTTCGCCAAGGCATTATTGTTATCACCCATCCTAGGACTGAGGTGCAAAGTTTGTAACACTCTAAATTTAAAGTGATGTGTGGGGTTAGAAGTAACATGTTTGGCCAGTGCATTCAACTCATGTTGCTTGCGGATATCATAGACATGGTTATATATACGCTGTCTTAATTTTCTCTTTGTGAGGCCAACATAAAATGCTGGACACAGATCACAGTTGGCCATGTATATTAAATTAGTAGTCTCACAGCTGGTTCTTGCCTTTGGAGTATATTTAAAATGTCCATGTGGGTGTGAATATTCTTGTATGGTGGTAATATATTCACACATGCTGCATTTCTTGCATGGATAAGTCCCAGGGACCTCACATTGTCATCTTTAGCCTGTACGTTCTTGTGTAGATTAGAAGAGAAAATAGTTTTCAAATTATCACATGTACGAAACACGAACCCTGGTTTTTCACCTACTATAATTCTAGTATCCTCTACAACAGTCAAGATGTTCCAATGCTTATTTATAACTCCCTTGATTGCATTGATATCATTAGTGTACTTCAAGATCAAATTAATCTTACTATTCTGTCTATTGTTTTGGCTGTTAGTATATAAAGTGATGGCTATTCTGCTACATATATATATCTATATCCAGTGACCTGAACTCTTAATTTTTAAATTTTTATTGATAACTGAGTCAGGAAAAGTTTGATTCAACAGGGAGCTACAAAATAGAGATACACTTAGACTTCTGAAACACAAGCAATACTAAGATGTGATGAATCTATTTTTTGGATTTGTCTAGTTAGTGATAGTATCCAACCTCTTACTGGAAGACACCTGGAATAGGTATTGGTTCAGTTAGATAGTAGTGGTATGGTTGATAAGAATAAATGACTGTCTCAATGAGTTGCTGGTTCTATTTTTGACAGTCCAGCACCATCTTTGACAGTCTAGTATTATTCACATCCTATTACTAGAAGTGTTTTTTAGATAATTTTAGATAGTTTTAGATAATAATGTTTTAATCTCAATTTTAATGACATAAAGAGGCTGGTTATTGATGAAATGTGATTGATTAGTTTGTCTACTAACTTTTCGTACAATTATTAGTATTGATAAAGCATTTAACCATTAATATTAACATTTATACTACACCTATATTAATTTTATTTTATTTTCATTTTAATTTTATCTTGTTTTGGGTACATGTATTTTACATTTAGACACTTGCTATATACGTCACGTGTCTATAAGATTCCCTTTGAATATAATCTAAGAAGAGATAATGATAGATGGAGTCAGAGATAATGTCTATTGTTGGAGTCTCTGACTTCAGTCAGTGACTTACTCCCATTTATACAATCATTGCATTTGTTTATGCATAACGCGAGTTATTATCATTGAGCCTCATTGCTGACAGCACTTTTTTATTTACACTAGTACAATGCAGTATGAACACTATTCGTTTTTCAACCGGACATTGTTTAGATATGTCCGATGAAGGATGATTTTTACATAATGATGTTTTAATAGATTTAGCCATGTATATGGATTAAATGTTAGTTCCGATCTACTTATAACAAGTAGAATGTAATTTTACGGCATAATTTTCCATGAACTAGGCACTGAAGATGCATTTAACAGGTAATGCAGGCACTGATAGTTCCATGAAGTAGGAGTTAGATTTGCTCTTAATAGACTACGTATTTTGTTTGCGTTACTACAAGAGAAAAAATGTTGAGAATATAAGCTATGTACATACTGAGCTTGTTTCATTTTACTTCATTTTTTGTGTTGCTACAAAAACTGAATGTATTGCAATGGCTTTAAGAATAGAGAAGTATTTCACTTTAATTAATTAAGCATTGTTACAATGGATTAATTGCATTATTGATGACAACTGTTTGGTATTATCTGTATAAAAGGAGCTGAGTTATGTGTTTTAAACTGTATCTGAAGAAGCATGCAAGACGCATGTGAAAGCGCTTATTCTGTGTTTGTTCGATTGGAATAAAGGATTTATTTTTGAAGAATCCAGTGCTTCTCGTGGTGTGTCCTGATAGTTTTGTTTGTGGAACCTCACATAATTGGAATGGAACAGAAAAGCTTACAGCAACTGGAGAAATACAACCACAGTGACAGCATGTGATATGAAGAATTTTAGTGTATGACACACACACACACACACACACATGTTCCTCAACAATAGAACATCCCTATGCCTGGTTTGGACACCTGCAACTATAAGATCTTGGATTGCTTCTAAAACCATCTGCACGTACAAAGCTGATATACGTATGTTTTGCACTTGCTCTAACTATCTCAGTGCTATTCAACACTTGTGTGTTGCATTCAGTGATTTTGTTTGATTTATCTCTATGATTCAGCCGGCACTTCTTATAGAAATGCCATTTTTCTTACTGTACGGCTCTTGGTTTGTTTTAATAGTATTCTGATATCGCCTGACCTCCTCTGATACTGCAAAAGCTGTTCTGAGTTTGACAAAATATTTCTATGTTTTGCAAAGTTTTCTGTGTTTGCAGACATTTTCCTACATTAGCACACTTTTTTCTGTATTTGTGAACCTTTCTCATTATTTGTGAAGTAATTTCTAAGCATTCCTGATAGTGCAGGAGTTTTACCTTTTGCTGTAAAGCATTTATTACTGCACTTGACCTCAAACTCAGTTTGTCATTTTTGTGAGTCTGTACTAATTTATTCAGAGCTTCGCTGTGCCTGGCTTGGACACCTGTGACTATACAGTTACCTTTGCCTTGTATATAAGTAAATCTATCCAGTTTAAAGTCATCTATAGGAAACACTCTCTATAGTATCCCACTGTTCACAACTGCTCAAAGAGCATCTGTTTTTGCAGAGGGCAGCACCACTGCAGGTCATCTAATAGTAAACTACTAAACACTCTCATTTAGACCTTTAAGTGACTCTCCCCTACTCCTTCCCCTCTACTAAGGATCTGGTATAATGGATATGTGCTTCCCTGTGATCTCTGTTTCCTGGCCTGGTGGATATGGGCATCCTGAGGCTGTGTAGTAACTGTCTCGTGTTCATTGACAACCATTTAATTTTAGAGCCAATAAACACAGTGTATGACAGATGTAGATACACATTGTCATTGGAGGTAAAGCTGTCACATACACACATGGAAAATGTAAACCAGGTTGTCAGTGTTACACCCAAAACACTTAGTCCCAACACTAAGGAACAAACACATAGACCCACATATGAGGAGGTATTCACTTGTAATCTACCCAAACCTCCAAGACCTGCTAAGGAGCATTTCTTAGTGGCCCTGTACACATTCAAAACACAAAGCACCTCACACAACACATAACTGAAAATCATAGTAGCCCTGCTTCCAAGTCCATAAGGCAGCACACCGCACAGCTAAACATTCTATTTATTGGGGGTTCCATTGTAAGACATACTCATGTGTTCCTTAACAGGCTAAACAAGAAAAAGATGAAGTGATCTGTCTGACTGGAGTCAGGATCCACCGGATCATTCATGCACGTAAGACATACTCATGTGTTCCTTAACAGGCTAAACAAGGAAAAGATGAAGTGATCTGTCTGACTGGAGTCAGGATCCACCGGATCATTCATGCATGTAAGACATACTCATGTGTTCCTTAACAGGCTAAACAAGGAAAAGATGAAGTGATCTGTCTGACTGGAGTCAGGATCCACTGGATCATTCATGCACGTAAGACATACTCATGCATTCCTTAACAGGCTAAACAAGGAAAAGATGAAGTGATCTGTCTGACTGGAGTCAGGATCAACCGATCATTCATGCATGTAAGACATACTCATGTGTTCCTTAACAGGCTAAACAAGGAAAAGATGAAGTGATCTGTCTGACTGGAGTCAGGATCCACCGGATCATTCATGCACGTAAGACATACTCATGTGTTCCTTAACAGGCTAAACAAGGAAAAGATGAAGTGATCTGTCTGACTGGAGTCAGGATCCACCGGATCATTCATGCACGTAAGACATATTCATGTGTTCCTTAACAGGCTAAACAAGGAAAAAATGAAGTGATCTGTCTGACTGGAGTCAGGATCCACCGGATCATTCATGCACGTAAGACATACTCCTGTGTTCCTTAACAGGCTAAACAAGGAAAAGATGAAATTATCTGTCTGACTTTAGTCAGGATCCACCGGATCATTCATGCACGTAAGACATACTCATGTGTTCCTTAACAGGCTAAACAAAGAAAAGATGAAGTGATCTGTCTGACTGGAGTCAGGATCCACCGGATCATTCATGCACTTAGGTCTTTAAACCACAAGTACCGGTATGACATGGTCATAGACCATGTGGGTGTTAATGACGTAAGATTACCTCACTGGATATATGAAGATAGACGTGATGGAGCTCTCTGAATATATGTCCCAGGTGAGTATGAATCTAGCCTTGAATAGCATCCTACCTTCACCACTGATGATGCCACAGTACCAGATAAAAATTATTCACTTCAACGTTTCTGGTGTCACATCAAGGAGATCAAATATCTGTTAGGCTGAGGAGACATGATCGACAAACCATGATGCTTTGCCAGAGATAGTTTGCACTTGTCACCACTTGGTTTTCGGATACTGGCAAAAACTTTATCTATCCTCATAGTGCCTTTTTTAGGCCGTGCCAAGTTGTTAAACCCTCAAACATAACAAAAATCACTGACAACTACCTAAAGGTACTGCTGCTCAATGCTAGGAGTTTAAATCAAACAAACTGCTCTCCCTAGAAGCACTCCTCATCCTGGAGAACACAAACATATGTGCAGTCATGGAAACATGGTTCCGAACCATAGAATGCACCCCAACTATCAAAGGCTACAGTGCCTTTCATACATTTCAGTCCCCCTCAGCTCAGGATAAAACAAAGAGAGGAGGTGTCTCAGTGTTCATAAAGGACAAGTACACTGCTAAACTGGTCCAGCAATATGACTTGCTTGAGCTGCTCCGTGCCCAACTAACCATAAGTTTGAACCCTATCACATTCTTCCTAGCTACAGATCCTGTAACATGAGACTGGAAAACCACACCTTCTACCTATACCTACAGGAATCACTTAACATTCAGCCTAACCACATAGTTATGGGTGACTTCAACTACCCCTCCATAAACTGGGAGACTGATATGACCCATAATTTACTTGCTCAGAGGCGTTTGGACTTTGTCAATGCAAACATCCTGGAGCAACTAGTTAGCTGCCCAACTAGAGGTTACAAATATCATAGACTTAGTACTCCTGAAGATGGGGGAGTGCTGCTCCTTCATTTACATTAACATATTTATGGTAAGATTTGATCGTTTGTAAGATTTGACCACAAAACGATCCCCTTTAGTATTAAAACTAACCTAGAACTCTCATCAAACTTCAAACCCGTGAAGAACTTTGTTAAGGCCAATTACCTGAAACTAAGTGACAGCTTAGGAAACTTCCAAGCCCCTCTGAACCCAGATGACATTGAGGCCTACTCAAAGCTGTATAGAGGAGGCAGTACCTGTCTGAGTTAAAACTATAATTACTGGCAAAAATAAACCACCCTGATGGACTCCTAGCATAAATAGCCTGTTCAATAAAAGGAAAACCATACTCTCCAAAGCTAAGAAGGAGCAGACAAAACACTGTAAAAAGACACTCACCATCTAAACAAACAAATTAGAGATCCAAAGCAAGCTATGTGGAAAAGATAGCTTCTGAGGTGAAAGATAACCATAATGCCTTTTTTTAATTATGTTCATAACCTCAAGGGAAACGCTCAGCAGTGTGCCAAGTTAATCATGAACAGCAACACCTACATCTAGCCTGAAACTGTAGCAAACCTGCTGGCCAACAAGTTCAGTTCAAACTTCTCCCCCCGTTATCTCCTACCACACACAAAGTAATACCCGCAACTATCCCCCTACTGGTCATTACAAGGGGAACAGGTCCTTTCTGCACTCGCTAAAGCCAAAAAGACAGCCTCCATGAGTCCTAACAACATTCCAGGATGCTTCTTAAGTAGCTTAAGATATAATCTATTAGGGCCACTGGAAGCCCTCTTTAATCACAGCCTCTGAACAGGCTTTGTCCCAGAAAAATGGAGGACTGCAATAGTGTTCTAGACTTGGAAACTTATGTGGACTGTAACCTTTGACTAACGTGTCTATTGTAAGAAAGTCCTCCTATATTGCACAGTTATAAACAAAGGGACTATGTCTAGATCTAGGGGTTGTCATTGTCCCCTTACTTAGCCCTTATTAGGCCAGTCTGTCCAGACACATGCAACAACTGAAATGCCCACAGAGATACCTTGCTAAAGGATACAAGGCCTAAGCAGCATGTCTTACATGGACCAACTCAAAGCCTTATCAGTGCACTCAGTATCCTACAGACCGCTAAGATGTGTCTGGCATACAAGGCATCCTCCAACCCATTACTGATGGATTTACTGCACATCAGCAACTCAAATTACATCAGAAATACTCGGTCTAGGGATCTAAATCTCTCCTGCAACATCAACAGAATGGTTGGTGGGACAGGTATATTTCACAGAGGATAGTGCTGCTGTGCAACAGACTCTCCATCCACATAAAAACAAAGTTCATCCCGGCCCATTTTCAAGCACTGCCTAGATGTAGGGATGGGAATTGGAACATTTACAGCAGAACTGCCCTCTGCCCTACTAATGTACGTGGGTCCCCTCAAATTATCTGTAGTATGATCCCACTTATTCTCATTAGAGGTGATATATAATTATTGACCATGAGATGGGTAAAGCTAAGCTCTACCCAAATGGGAGAGACTATTTCCAGCCCCCTTCATGGCTAAACCTATAACGCTCTGCATGAGCAACTAGCCTAGTTCTTACCTATGATGATCATAAGGAGATGACATAATAAGTCGGAGGTACTAGAAAAATGCAAAAGCCTTTTGGCACAAATGTGATGTTTTGCTTGCAACCCCCCACAGAGCAATTAATACAGCATTGCAAGACATGAAACCAAAAGCTATATCCTAATAAAATTGGGTCAGCAGTATTTAAAATATTGAGACAAGAAGCACATATTCAAACACCATATAAACACATATGCACCTTAATACACAAACCATTAAAACAATAAGCATATACAAACATTCACAGTTATACACGTAGGCCTTGCATTATGAGTGTGGCAATAAAAAAACTGAGTAAACTACAGTTAATAAACAGATTGTGCTTATAACCCCAAGGGTACATTTAACTTAAATGTATACTGTTATTGGCAATAAATCAATGACTATTGAATTAATTTTGCAGATGCATTATGGGTATGTCATATTAGCATACCTGAAGGTGCACTGAATACATATTTAAATCTTTTTTTTTAACTATGTTATTCTGGGGAAAGAACTGTTGAAAATGGTCAGGTTCATTGGTGTGGTGGTCCATTGCTGTGATTATAGTGCACACCCTCCTAGATCCAAGACTTGGCAGTGCTGGTTATTTTAACTCATATGAACCTATGTTGTAGTCTTAGCCTTAAAGTAACCATTTGGTCTCACAATGGCTCAGCTTTCACATTGCAGAAAGAAACAGCAGGACACATGGAAAACAAATTCCTGCAACTTGTACAATTGGATGGAAAACTGGAAATCCATCCCTGGTCTGGCACCTATGTCTCTAACGCAAACATGTAACCTGTAAATGGTTCATGTCCCAGGCCCATTCTTACACTTATCAAAGGTATCAGAACTTGTCAGAGATTTGGGATGTCTGGTCAGGCTTAAAAAGGCCCTTGTGGTCATTAGCCTAGTAAACACCTATAACACATACCTCTCTCCCTCCACTGTTCCTCCAGCCTGTGCATATGATCTATGCACAAAGAATGATTATGGGCCTGATCTTCATGACCTGCAAACAGGAAAACAGGATGTATTACTGGCACAGAAGGATTGTGTCAGGTCAGCATGTGATGATTGCTATGTAAAACAACAAGACAGTGACATCACATGTCAGCTAAGCATGGCATGAAATACAGTTTCCTATTTTGTTATTGTTGTGTCACTCTCAGTACTGCACATGAGAGTAATACTATATACAAACTGGAAGAACTGATATTCAAACCTACAACTCTCATCTATGTTTGCACTACAAACTTGACTCTTACCTGCCTGGCTAATCCATTTTAGCTGTAATTGGATGGATTGATGGAAGTTAAAAACTCAACAGTATGAATATACAGAGTAGAATTAAAAACATTGCAAATTTGTGTTTCTAAATTACAGGATAAATAAACAAGTACAAGTGCTGTCATGTAAGTACCAGATGTGTAAAAAGCTATACAGCATAACTCAGCAAAACATCATCTGTCATATCTGTTGTTAAATAGGAAATACAGAACTGGCAAACTATCATCCAGCACTAACCCTGGGATTCATGAAGCTTGTGCCAGGCGCCAGAGTAGCTTCGGCAATCTAGCGCCAAATATGGCCGCCGAGCGATTCAGGTACGAGCTGTTTCTATGTGCACTACCAGAGTACGCCAGAGCTGCACAGCTCCCGGCACATGTATGCTAATTACCCCATGCACAGCAGTGTAGCATGCAAATGAAGGTATATAGCGATTCATGAAGTGGTGGAGGCGTAGCGTAAGCATGAAGAAATGTAAACCAAAAATGTTTACATTTTTTCAAACATAAAATCGGAGCCATGAAAGCAGACCAAACCTAAGTATTATAATATTAATTTATGCCAATGGCTAAATATATAGCCAATGACATAAAAAAACATGCACAACAGATAAAAAATAACATTTAATGTCATGGCCACACTAACACAAAGTAAAACTACAGTACTTCAGTGCGCAAATGGGATCACAATGAAAATATATTTAGATGTCATAAAACTGCAATGTAACACAATTCATGAATTCCCCATAATAGTCAATGGCATGCATGCTACACCACAACCATGGCGCAAGGGTTGCTAAGGGTCTGTGACAGTGTTCTGCATGGTAACTAGGAATTAGTAGTCAATGCCATGCAAATGAGTCAAGTAATACTGAAACACAAACTCCCCACCGGCGTAAGGATGTACCACACAGCGTAGCTGTACAACACCGAGGTGTGGCCTGGAGGTAAACATGACATCAAGAGAGGGGTGCGCCACCGTAGCTGTAAGCACATTGAAGCATTGATAATCTGGGTTGCCTGTTGCTAAGCAAAGCCATAGGATAGGGGTGTGGAAGTTGCCATAGCTTTGCTTAGCTGAGATCACACAAGGTAACCAAAAGTGCATGTGAACGTGGGTGGAAAACGCGCTCGAACCCCAGTAAATGGCTGTGCACGGCATGCACCACAGCTGAAACAGGAAGGATACGGGAAGACAATAAGGAAATGCTGCAGCATGGTAATTGGAGTACAAATGAGTAATTAACACCTAGGAACTCACAGTGGGCCATAGACAACAGCTAACAAGGCTGCTAGCAGCTACCTGCAGAACAGGAAAGGGGAGGTGCCGTACTGCAAAGAAAAGAGAACTGTCACAGCAGAACAAAGCAAACTTGCAGCAGATCAGCTACATAACACATTTCCCAACACAATCCTGGGTTGTAAAAGTACAAAACAAGAAAGCAGGCAGCTGGATGCATGCCTGACAATGAGAGGGGAATCGGGTTGAAAAGTGAAGTAAAGGGCAATAGATGAATCATGGCAACCAAGCGTAAGTCAACACCAAAGGCCCCACAATAGCAGTACCTGCTGTAAAACCCATAATTAAGATACCCCACAGCTGGAATTGCACATACACATCCAATTACACCAGCATAATCAATTGTACAATAGTATATGGCGTGAAAGCCCCACACACACACACACACACACACACACACTTGTGTATTCCCAGACACTCTGCACCATTGGTGTATACAGACGGGGAACTTTTAATATGTACATTTTCAGGGCTGCCATAGCTTTGATTCACCAGCATGTGTTGGAGACTGACAGCAGTGTGGAGGATGATGCTGACAACCATCTCAGGCACCAGAGGAGGGGAAGAGTGTTCAGACCCAGGGTAACCTACCAGGGGCTACATGATCTGGAGAGAGTAGAGCATTACAGGGTAGACAGGGACACCATACAGCAACTTGTTGAGCTGTGCCGGCCAACCCTCAAAGCCAGAAGTAACAGAAGGGAACCCATCTCAGTGGACATGAAGGTATGTGTAAGCTTGAGAATACTAGCCACAGGTACCTTCCAAAGGCCAACTGGGGATATCATGGGGATCTCACAGGCATCAGCATCCAGGGTACTCCATCAGTTCCTGGATGCAATGTTACCACATGCCAATGAGCACATATACTTCCCCGAAATGCAGGAGGAGTTGGCCAGCAATATGCGTCTCTTCCACCATGTGGCAGACTACCCGAAGGTACTGGGTGCAATAGACTGCATGCACATACACATCAAGACACCACCCGGTGAGCAGGGTAGGTGCTACATAAACCGCAAGGGATACCCCTCCATCAACTGCTAGGTCGTGTGCAATGCCCAGGGCATTATCATGGATGTGTGTGCTGGCAGTCCTGGAAGCTATCATGACTCCCACATCTGGCATGCCTCACAGCTGTATCAGGTATTTGCCAGGGGGGACATCCCATATGGCCACCTGGTGGGGGATGCTGGCTATGCACTGGAACCGTGGATGATAACTCCCATCAGAAATGCAAACACAGCCACGCAAGAACGCCATAATGAGGCACACGCAGAAACCAGAATCATCATAGAGCACGTGCTTGGGATGCTGAAATCATGGTTCTGTTGCTTGGACATATCTGGTGGAGCCTTGCAGTACTCTCCAGGCACTTGTGCCCACTTCTTCATAGTATGTGCCATGCTACACAATATGATCCTGTGGAAACAGCTGCAGCAGGGACAGAATGGTGAAGGCCCTCACTGCCCACCACCATTGCCAATGGACCCACAGGCACAGAGGGACTCAGACCACGAACACCCTGTGCCAGCCCCAGTAGGCAGACGGAGGTGTGCCCAGTATGCCCATGCCTTGGCAAAGAGGGAACATATAGCACACACACTGACAGTGTAGGTGCTTATGGACTGACACCATTCTCCACCTGCACACACAGCAAATATGGATGGCACACACACATGACCACCTGTAAATTGTCATGTATAGGTGGTCTAATGTGTGCATCCTACATAGGTAGCCCTCAACTATTGTACACACAACTGCCATTGGCACAAGGTAAGGCAATACCTGAAAGGTAAATTAAGCTATCAGCATGTGTCCATACTGTATGTACAGGTTCATAGATACATAGGTAGGTACATGCCTAACTGCCCGAGGCCACTCATAAGCATAGCCAAAAAGTGTCTGCTGTCGCCACCACATTGATTAACTAACTGTCCCTCTGTGGAGAAGAGCCAATTGCAGGATCCCTGGGGTGTATCCACTGTTCCCCACCCACTCTGCAAGGATTCTCTGGAGTGTTAGTGAGGGGTTTTGTATAATGTAATCAGGGATGTAGTTCCAAATAATGGGGAGTATCCATGACAGGAATCTTCTCAGATGATTTACATGTTACATAGTATACCTTAACCACAGCTTGCATATATAGTTAGTATTCCACAGAATAATAAACATGTGGAACACACAACCACTGAAATGTGCGTTAATCACCCTTGCACTACCAGTGCCTGCTCTGAGAGGTAAAATTACCACTGCCAGGACTAGAACATGCAATCATGTACACAATCTTCACAATAACATACCACTAAGCTACCTGAGATGTACCAATGGCAGTTGTGTATACTGTCAGGATAAAACACAAAAGGTAGAAATGTGTAGAAATAGGACAAACCAGCATGTACCCAATGAAAGGTGTATGCTATATATATGTATAATATATATATATAAATCAACACATATATATATATATATATATATATATATATAGAGAGAGAGAGAGAGAGAGATATGTCGATATATGGGGCTATATATATATATATATATATATATATATATATATATATATATATATATATATATATATATATATATATATATATATATATATATATATATATATATATATATATATATATATATATATATATATATATATATATATATAAATATATAAATATATATATATATATATATATATATATATATATATATGTAGATATATAGATAGGTTAACAACATCTACATAACCATGGAGGTACATATAATTGGGATACCTACCACATACCAACTGCTTGACATACCGACGCATGTAATCACAAGGCTTAAAGTCCGAAAGACCACAATACCGAAACACCAGAAGCATGAGGTTTAAAATCACGAAGTTAAGGGACAGTTAGTCAGTGCTTCTGGTGTTGCGGTTCAGGTAGGTTACTGTGTGTAAGTGTGTTTTTGAGGGCTGTTGTGTGTATAAGTGTGTGTTCTGAGTGTGGTGTGTGTTCCTGGGGAACTGTAATGTGTGGGTGTGGGTTTGCTTTGTGCGTCTGTTTGTGCGATATAGGAGGTAGAATATTAAAGTAGGGGGGTTGGGGGGTGCAGACACCCACATGGGGGGTGTAGGGGGGCTTGCCCACCTGCTCATACGTAGTGTAGGATGTTTTTTTTGGATGTGGTGGGTAGCAGTGTGTCTGTGTGTGCGTGTGTGTGTTCCATGTTTGTGTTACCTTCGCGAGTTACTGTCGCTGTCGGTAATGTGGGGTATGGGAGTCTGGGCCCGGTACTGTGGCCGTCAGAATTGTGTGGTTTTGGGATTCTGTAGGTATTCCATATACAGCGGTTGAAGTGTTCATATATGAGTATAACATGGACCATAGCAATCACACATTCCACCACGACCAACCTTTATGAACAAAGGATATGGAGAGTATATGCCTATATACTATTACAAATATGTAATCCCAGTGTTGCGAGGAAAAAAACCAAAAAGTAAAACGATACTGTGCTATCTTCTCACGCAACTGAATGAGGAAACACAGTAGTTGACGGCCACAGCCAGACGTTTATTGAAACAACCAGATATAAAATCACATATTACAAGAGTTAAGCGCTTTCACCTATCAGTTATAGGCTTCATCAGAACTCATTCATTATTTTATTACGCCATTTTAAATAGACTTTTTGGCGCGAAACTATACGAAAATTGCATTGATATTTAAAGTGGAACTATGCTAATTTATTTATATATCAACATTTGAATTTGTTCATTAAAACCAAAAAATCAATTAAATGTAATAATAAAAATATGATAAACACACTCAGCTTGACCTCATCCAAACTTAAACTATAAAGGTTCTATAAGGACAAAATGTGCAACATTTAATTTTAAAATTAAAAGCTTTTCATTTACTGTAGAAATCACTAGCAGTCACAAAATTCCTAAAATAATCAGAAAAAATTACTACACTATTAAATGTATAAATTAATTAATTTAAAAAATATTAAATGTAATATACTAAATATATTAAATATATGGAATACATTTAGGGAAATAATGTGCAAAATTAGGTGTAAATACACAATTAAAAAATACATTGATAAATATTTATATGTTAATGTGCAATAAATATTTACAAGAAAATGCTTAATAAATATGTATGAAAATCAATTTGTTAATATCACAAATAAATAATTAATAAATAAATAAAAATGTTAAATATGTTAATAAATGAAGTGGTTGTATATAAAACATAATGTAGTAGTATGTCGATACTAAAAAATTAATCTTCACTATTAAAAATAAATATTAATAATAAATGTTAAAAACTTGTAAAAATTGATTGTATGAGCAAAAATACATATGTACAATTATCTAGTCAGCAGGGGTTTTATGGCAATGGTGTCATTCAATCCTGGTAATGTAGCAGCATCAGTATATAGTTGCCACCATATCTCTTTAAAACTCAATACATCTTTAATGTTGCCCCCCTTAGGATCTGATTTGATTTGTTCCAAAATAGCAAATTTAAAACTATGTTGATCACCATTACTATCCACATGTCTGTACAAAGCATTAATTTTTTAGTATCGACATACTACTACATTATGTATTATATACAACCACTTCATTTTATTATTATTATCACTTTATTAAGCATTTTCTTGTAAATATTTATTGCACATTAACATATCAATATTTATCAATATTTATCAATGTATTTTTTAATTGTGTATTTACACCTAATTTTGCACATTATTTCCCTAAATGTATTCCACATATTTAATATATTTAGTATATTACATTTAATATTTTTAAATTAATTAATTTATACATTTAATAGTATAGTAATTTTTTCTGATTATTTTAGGAATTTTGTGACTGCTAGTGATTTGTACAGTAAATGAAAAGCTTTTAATTTTAAAATTAAATGTTGCACATTTTGTCCTTATAGAACCTTTATAGTTTAAGTTTGGATGAGGTCAAGCTGAGTGCGTTTATCATATTTTTATTATTACATTTAATTGATTTTTTTGGTTTTAATGAACAAATTCAAATGTTGATATATAAATAAATTAGCATAGTTCCACTTTAAATATCAATGCAATTTTCGTATAGTTTCGCGCCAAAAAGTCTATTTAAAATGGCGTAATAAAATAATGAATGAGTTCTGATGAAGCCTATAACTGATAGGTGAAAGCGCTTAACTCTTGTAATATGTGATTTTATTTCTGGTTGTTTCAATAAACGTCTGGCTGTGGCCGTCAACTACTGTGTTTCCTCATTCAGTTGCGTGAGAAGATAGCACAGTATCGTTTTACTTTTTGGTTGTTTTTCCTCGCAACACTGGGATTCTGTAGTTGTCATGGAGGGGAAAACAGTGCAGCCGTCCACAGCGTACGACGATACACCCAACAGAACTAATGAAGCAACCGTTACCGGTGAGCTAGCGGAATTGAGAGGTGAACTGAAGCAACTATCACACACTTTATCCACTTTTATTCTCAAAGTGGAGGAAGAATTTAAAAGTCTCAGTGCCGGTTGTGTTCGCAATTCGAACATTGATATTGTGAACGGCAAGGATGCTAGCAAAGTCTCCAGGGAGCAGAAATCAGCGAACATTAAAGACACTGCTAGGTTGGTTCATTCCAATTCTAGAGGTCACAACAACCGCATGTTTAATGAAAATGCTAGTGTCCATTCTACTAATGGTATTCAGTCTGCTGAACCAGGAGCGGCATCCAAGTGTAAAATTACGAACACATCAACTGGCCGGCTTAATTCTACTTCGGAAAGTTTTTCTGATGGAATTGTTTCTACAAAGCGTAAAACTATTTCAGTGGACAGTGCTGATATTGATTTACCAGCTGGACAGTGTGCGATTTCCAATGTGGAGGGAAACCGAATGGATTCCACAGGTTTTACGTTTGACTTCTCCATTTACGATTTTGAAGAGGACGAGGATTACATGTTGCGTACTGGGACTAAGCATAAGCGTGTTAAGCCTGTTAAGACCTACGCTCACACAGTAGGTGCTACTATGGCTAACAAAGGTACTGAATTTAAATCCAATACTTACAAAAAGACCAAGGAGGACAATAGTAATTGTTATAATTTGAATAATTTTTTAAGCAGTGACTGTAATTTTGATAATTTTAATAAGGGGAAAGATGGATTCCCCATTAGAAAAGCTGTTAGTAATTTAGCTTTAAAAGACAAAATTTACAAAATGGGAAATTTAATGTGCAAACTGGACAACATTAAAATTGAAAATGCTTATTTACACAAATGTTTAACTTTAAAGGTAGTCCCAATGGGACTACGTTTTTTTAAAGTACCTTTGGGAATTGAAATCAATGATGTTGTTATAAATGATTTTAATGAATTTTTTGATGAGTGTGGTTTTAAGTATATGAAGATGTTAATCAAGTACAATGATGAGCAATTATTGCAACTTATTAGTGAGGTTGAAAAATTGAATTTAGAGATAGAAGGTGATTTATTGTTTGATGAATGGAACAACCTATATCGGAAACAATTTACGATTGTTGAAAAGAAATCTAAATTAGTTCATGAAAGAAAATGTAAGAAAATCAATAGAGACTTGGTGCAGTATAAGGACAATAGAGTATACAGATGGAATATTGAAGGGGGTAATAATACCCATAAGCCCACCTTTCATGATAATCAGTTCTATAGACATGAGGGTGCAAACAGAGTTGAAGGGGAATGATATTTAGAAGAAGCAAACAATGAATTTTATGATAACCAGGAATGGCACAAACAAAATTTTCAGAGGAATTGGAACCCCCAATACTGGAAAAAAGTGGGATACAGGGCAGGGAACTACAACCGTGGTCTGAATCAGCAACAAATGAAATACAAGGGGATGAAATGGAATTGATATTAAACATCAATAATAATACGAATTATGACAAAGAGAAAATTGTTACAGAGATGGACAATGGGACAAACAAATTGGATGAGTTTAAAATTTACAACTTTACTAATTTTAAAGTTGATGAGGTCCATCATAAACTATTATCTAGAGGAATGAAGTTTATTCCTACCCCAAAATATGATCTGGTTGACCATTTGATAGAAACCAAATTATATTCTCGTAAACTTAATCTATCTGTTATGTTTCAAAATAAAAATAAAAATAAAAATAAACAAGGATTAGATGGGGGTGGCAGCTTGTTAAAACCTAAAAGTACATTTGTTCCATATATGAACCCCGTGATTGAGCTGTTTGAAAAACAAGTACATAGAGACCTTTACAAGCTTGCCGATACAGTGAAGAAAATTAAAATTAAGGACAATTTGTCCAAAGAAGAAAGAGTTGAGTTAACCAATTTGAGATACAACAATAATATACGTATCATGAAGCCTGACAAGGGGGGGGGGGGATTGTCATTTATGACCAAATGGAATACATTTCAAAGTTACATACTATACTTACTGAAACAGGCAATTATGCAACGGTTTCTTTGAATGAAATCAATATTGCCTATCAGAGGATCAACTCCTATTTAGAAGAATTTTGGATTGATAACCGTATCAATAATGATTTATATAATTATTTAAAGGTGCAGTATCCTAAAATGGCGGTACTGGTGGGTATTCCAAAAATTCATAAAGATCCAGTCAATCCACCCTTCAGGCCAATAGTGTCTGGTAGTAGGGCAAAAACCTTTCCATTAGGTAAAGTGGTTGATGTTTGGCTCAAGGATATATATATGAGTATTCCCCACCTACTAAATGATTCTTGGGATTTCCTAAGAAAATTTCCCATACTTATTGATACAAGGAATCTTTATTATGTGACTATTGACGTCATTGATCTATTCTCCTGTATACCCAGTAGACAAGGTTTGGAGATGTTTTGCGAAAGTATAAGAAAACACACCAACTTTGACTGGGATAAAACGTGTCTGATTATGGACTGTATGTCACTTGTATTGGAAAATAATTTTATATTATTCGAAGGAGAATATTTTAAACAATGCAAGGGGGTGGCAATGGGTTCTGCTAGTGCCCCAATTTTCGCTAACCTTGTAATGTTATATTGGGAAGAAGAAATCCTTTTTAAAAGTGTACATGTTACACATATTTCTCATTACACTAGGTTTCTGGATGATATTTATATTTTATGGAAAGGTAACATTAATGAACTTAACGATTTTATATCTTTTATTAACAACAGTAGTGACTTTTTGAAATTCACTTACACTATCAGTAAAGATGGGTTACCTTATCTTGACACCATCGTGTCCCATGATGAGGAAGGTTTTAAATCAAATATTTACAGGAAGAACACTTTCTCTAATGATTATTTACAATATGATAGCAACCATCCCAGGAAGATGTTGCATAATATTTTTAAGGGTCAACTAATCAGAGCAGCTAGAATGACATCTAGATATGAAGAAATGATAGCTGAGGTTGATCATATAACTAATATGTTTATTGAGAGGAAATACAACAAAATTATGCTACATGATGTTCAACAGTATGTGATTTCTCAGAGGGAAACCAAATATCAATCAATTTTAGGAGTATGCCCTCTAAAGGACCTTGAGATAGGTTTGAACTCAACAAGCAAATACAAAATGGCTTGTATACTGCCCTATACTCCATTTGTCAACACAGTTAAGGAAATATTGTTAAAACATTGGGGCATTTTTCAAGTTAACCCTGATTTAGCTCGTATATTAGGGGACAAACCACTTATCGTTTATAAAATGTCACACAACTTGAAAAAAATTTTGGAAATTGGTAGTTTAACCAATTCTAGAAGTGGAGAATGTGGAGTATCTACCTCCACTAAAAAATGTGGAAATTGCAACCAATGTAGATTTATTATGTTTCACAAGGAATTAGTTTTAGACAATAGTAATAGGACAGTAATTAGACTTGCCAAGGGTAATTGCAATACAGCTTATATAGTATATATTGCTAAATGTGATGTATGTCCAGCATACTATGTGGGCAAAACAGAGAGGGCATTCAAAAGAAGAATTTACGACCATTCTTACTGTATTAGAAAGAAAGATTTAAACAATGCTTTGTACAGACATGTGGATAGTAATGGTGATCAACATAGTTTTAAATTTGCTATTTTGGAACAAATCAAATCAGATCCTAAGGGGGGCAACATTAAAGATGTATTGAGTTTTAAAGAGATATGGTGGCAACTATATACTGATGCTGCTACATTACCAGGATTGAATGACACCATTGCCATAAAACCCCTGCTGACTAGATAATTGTACATATGTATTTTTTCTCATACAATCAATTTTTACAAGTTTTTAACATTTATTATTAATATTTATTTTTAATAGTGAAGATTATTTTTTTAGTATCGACATACTACTACATTATGTATTATATACAACCACTTCATTTATTAACATATTTAACATTTTTATTTATTTATTAATTATTTATTTGGGATATTAACAAATTGATTTTCATACATATTTATTAAGCATTTTCTTGTAAATATTTATTGCACATTAACATATCAATATTTATCAATGTATTTTTTAATTGTGTATTTACACCTAATTTTGCACATTATTTCCCTAAATGTATTCCATATATTTAATATATTTAGTATATTACATTTAATATTTTTTAAATTAATTAATTTATACATTTAATAGTATAGTAATATTTTCTGATTATTTTAGGAATTTTGTGACTGCTAGTGATTTGTACAGTCAATGAAAAGCTTTTATAATTAAATGTTGCACATTTTGTCCTTATAGAACCTTTATAGTTTAAGTTTGGATGAGGTCAAGCTGAGTGTGTTTATCATACTTTTATTATTACATTTAATTGATTTTGGGTTTAATGAACAAATTCAGATGTTGATATATAAATGAATTAGCATAGTTTCACTTTAAATATCAATGCAATTTTTGTATAGTTTCGCGCCAAAAAGTCTATTTAAAATGGCGTAATAAAAAAATGAATGAGTTCTGATGAAGCCTATAACTGATAGGTGAAAGCGCTTAACTCTTGTAATATGTGGTTTTATATCTGGTTGTTTCAATAAACGTCTGGCTGTGGCCGTCAACTACTGTGTTTCCTCATTCAGTTGCGTGAGAAGATAGCACAGTATCGTATTACAAATATGTGCTATGGATATGAGCCAATGACAGGGTTACCACCTGTCCCACTTTGCGAGGGACAGTCCCTCTTTGGGCGGTTGTGTCCTGACCAAATATATTAAATGTGGCAAATGTCCCGAGATTGTAGGACATAATTCTGTCCCATATGTAATGTAATAGTTGCATACAATAGTTCTTTCTGTATCTAAAATACCTACATGTTACAAGAAACAGGATAAGCAACTAAACTGCTACAAGAATAAGCTTATATTTAGGCAAGAAAGGAAAGTTCTATCCTTTGTACTGACCGTGGGTTTGTGTCAGCCTGTAAAATCTGATGTGTGTCCCGAAAATGTCCCACTATGGCCATAGGAAAAGGTGGCAACCCTAGAAGGTCAGTCACCAACACAACTCCAATGACTGCAAATACCTATGACAGAAATACACAGCTTTCATGTAGCAACACTTTATTACATTCCGATGTATTGCCGAAAGGATTCAAGGACTAACATCACCTGCATGCTATACAGGAACCACTTAACAGTGCCTTAATGAATCAGCCTGCAATTACCATAGTATTAGTCCACTAAAGGATAGGTGTTCAAATAGGGAAGGAACCCTCACGCACATATCAATTATGTATAAAAGCAGTTCCTACACACCTGCATCTGCTATGTACACACACCAACATCACCCCCACATCCAAACAAATTACAATACAAACTGTAATAACATCACAAATCATTCACTCACTGTACGACATCTGCAGAAGCCTTAGCATACCTTGTCAGAGACACAGTAACATGGTCCTATGTGAAATAGTTGCTGTTATACAATGGAACAGCTGCTGATGTTACAGGTTTGTTTGCACTAATCCCATTTCAGAGGGTTGTGTGTGCACCAGGAAGTGTTACCAATTACTGATTAATAGCACAGTATGATACACATGTTCACCAAATCAAGGATGTCTGGTGAGCACACTATAAACCACGTAACAGTTCATGCATAGCCATACAGCCTTGAGCTGCCCAAACATCCTTGCCAGACTGAAACATCTGCAGAAGTATCAGGTACAAACAAACCCTGCATAAGTAGCAATGTTCTGAAATATAACAGCTGTACTCACATGTAGAACAACATCTTCTAGCCATTACAGACAATCCACAGGAGTCATGAAGCTAATATATCTCTGTCTGTCTCCATATAGCTGTTGAAATACATCACAAACAACATATCCAGGCCGTCATCCTCAAAAGTAAGGCAAACGGACAATGCCCAAGGGGAGTACTCAATTATACACCGCTGCTGCCATGGTATTGGCTAATGGAGTAGCTGCACAGCTGATGTGCATCTAATTAACTACTTTGGAACACCAATTGGTGGTCAGGATAGCACATGTTACCGATATTTAACTAGAAAAGGATGGCTTATCACACATTCAAACCATCTGTATATACCAGCAGAACGTTACAAAGAAGATTGAAACACAAACTGAAAAGGATTGAATTAGCAGTCAACGACACCTCGGGTTACTAATAAGGTATGTAGAACACTCAGTATGTCTGTGTATGTAGTAACTGTTCTGTAATATTTAAAGTGCACGCAATCCATATAGTGGAAACAGTTATCTTGTAGTGATGTATTGTTGAGCATAGTAAAGCTTGTAGTATTTATGTATGTACTGCTGTAGGTCACAAGGCAAACACCGCATACACCACAAGGGATGCTATATAAGGGTTTTGAACACAAATATTCTTCACCAGCCGCTGTCAGTGGCAGGGCTGGTCCAACAAGTATGTGCTATAACAGGGGATAGTATATGTTGATATATTGAAACAGTAGGCATATGTATGGGTGTATTACTGAAAATAACATGTCGAAGGTTGGCCTACTGTGCAATTATGATTTGCATTCTGGGATATTGTGCCAATAACTGTGTAATGTACAGTATTGTAGGCAGATATGTATTACAAGTTAAATAGCATTACTGTTATGTTAGGCAAACATTAGTTATGTCTATTGACATTTACAATACACAGTAACAGGATACATATGACTTGTAGTCACCTGACAGTTTATTAGCATGATAGCAAAGTAAAATGGAAGAGCTAGTTAACTATCCATGCACATAAGGCATGTAATAAGTACAAAGGTAGGTACTAGGCTGTCTTACCAAGGGTATTTATAAGCCTAGCTAGAGTGTGTTGGTTTTCGCCACCCCCATAGGTTAGTCCCCTGTGCCTCTGAACAGCAGAGCCATTAGTTCCCTGTGCCTCTGTCCAGCAGAACCCCTGCAGTGATCCCCGGAGTACATATCTGTCTCCCATCCACCCATTAAGGTTTCCCTTGAAGAGTGCTAGTGAGGGGCCCTGCCTGATGTACATTGGAATCATGTTCCAAAGCATGGGGAGTCTTTGGGTCAGGAATCTATCCATCCAGCAAGTCCTAGTCATTGTTGTGGTTAGGTGTATATCCCTAGAGCATGTGGCTCTCAGGGGCCTCTGTTTAGGTGTAGCATACCCAGCAATACTGGGTTGGACATGCACCTTGTATGTCAAGCAGAGATCACCTGTGAGTATGCGGTATGCAACTGAGTAGAGCTGGAGTTTCTTAGGTTGGGCTGCATAGGTCATCTGTTTGAGGTCAGTAATCCTCTTGGTGTGGTACTGTTGTGGTCTTCCAAGCTGTTGTAGGTCTCTTGTAAGGTACATCCCAAATGGGGTGTTGTATCCTTTAATAGTCTAATAAGTCATGAGTAGAGAGGCACAATGGGCTCCTTTGTTCTGGATGTGAACCCATTAGAGATTAGGGGGGGCCACGTAGAAGGATATTCTAACCACCTTGTCATCATGGGTATCAAAGGAGAGATTGCTATCTACTGGGGTTCCCAGATCCCTTATTACCTTTTCTGTATGTGGGGGACTAGCACCTATGTGGTAGTCCATGGGTAATTAGTTATATCCAAAGGGGATGACTATGCACTTTTTGGCATTCAGCTTGAGGCCATGATATTGACTCCAGGTATCTGTCTCAGTGCGACCCTTCTGGAGGGTGTCTTTAACAGCTGGGGAACAATTATGTCCCCTAGTTTGCAGTTGTCTGCAAACCTTTTCAGCCAAAGCCCTCCTGTGCTTGCCTGTATGTCAGAGAATTATATACCGAACATGAGGGGTCCTATGACTGAGCCCTGGGGGACGCAACTTGTAACTGGTATACAGTCGGACCTAGGGTATGCAACTTCCACTGTGTGGGTTCTGTCTGTGAGCCACTTTGCAAACTATCACATGACATAGGGGTTAATGTACAGGGGGATGGGTATGTTGATAATACCAGAATGAGGAATGGTGTTGAAAGCCTTTGAGAGATCTAGGTAGTCTGTGTGGACCTCCTTACCCTCATCTAATGCCTTGGTAACTGTCTCTAAGAAGTCCACCAGGTTTAGGAGGCATGGTCTGCCCTTAACAAAGCCAAACTGGGAGGGGTCAAAGGTTTGGAGGTACCCAATGTCTCTGTGACTGAGATCCATGATGATATGCTCCATAGCCTTGCAGACCAGGCTAGTCAGGCCTGTAGGGCAATAGGTCCCGTGGTCCGTTGTGGCGCTACCTAAGTGGAGTGGGATAACTGTTGCTGTGTGCCATTCAGGGGACAAAAAGCCCAATGCAAGTCTATTATTGAACATGGTGTGTAGGTGGGGAGCCAGTACGTTCTGAAGTTCATGTAAAATGCAGCCTGGGATGTTGTTCGGTCCCCTGGATGCTGTGATATTGGCTTCAGAGTGTGCAGCTTTTACCTGCATAGTTGTGAGTACAAGGACTCTGCACTCTTCCTGTATAGATATGGGCCCTTTAGGGGGTGATAGGGGGGAAAGGTATCACTGATTCTATCTGCCAGGATGTTGGCAGTATCAGTTGGTTCTGTAATGTTTGTGCCTTTGTGCTGCAACTCAGAGCAGATCTGGGTGTTGATATTGAGATATTTGACATAGCTATAGAATGTTTTGTGGTTGTTGTTGGAATTAATGGTGGTTTTGTTTTCATAGCTAGCTTTGGAGGATCTTATAAGGGATCTCACCTTCTTACTGAGGCTGACCAGGGAGCTTCTCCATGTATGGAATCGTACTCTCTTTTGCAACAGTGTCTTCCTCCTGTTGTACAGCTTGTTTATGGCAGGGGACCACCAGATTGGCTTCCTTAATTAGGAGTATAGCGTCTTGGTTCTGTTTGGGATAGCACGATCCATGCACTCGTGTAAGTGCTTATAGAGTGCATTTGTGTAGGATTCAGCAGTTGTAACGGTATTGTCCATCTGCATGGGTGTCATGACATTCACCATGTCTGTCTTAAGAAGCATGAAGTTGGCTTTGTAGACATTTTATACTGTGGTTCCCTCAATGGGGAGTGGGGGCGGGATGTGGATATCAATGGTGTTCAGCTTATGGTCGGATCAGACCAACAAGGAGTTGACTTCAGGTGTGGAACACCGGTCACTCATGTTGGTAATGCCTAGGTCTAGGATATTGTTGTCCATGGTGGGCGTGTGGATATATTGATCCAGGGCATTGGTGTTTATGAATTCCAGAAAGCGTTGAGCTAATGAACTGGTACACGAGTAGTTTTCTCAGTTAATGGTGGGGTAAATTCAGTGAGACTATGTGATGAGTGTGGTGTGGTGCGAATGTTTACCTTCTCCACATGCCTGTCATGGTCAGGCTTGGTTGGAGAGAGCTTTACCTCCAGTTTGGCTAGATAAGTGCATCTCTCACAGGTTGTAGTGTTGGGTGGTAGGTGGAGAGGGTTGTCTGTTTACATGAGGGAATGTCTACATTGCCTCAAGATGTCCAGATTCATCTGATAGACAGGAGAGAACACTGGCAGCTGACCCTTGGACATGCCTGAATATAAAGCTAATTTCCCCTAAATAAGTGAAGAAAGTGAGTACAAGAGTTATTTTACTCTAAGCAAGTGAGAAAAGTATGTACAAAACCTGTTTACCCCTAGGTAATGAGGAAGACTGAGTGCTTAGTAATTAGTAGCTTATGTAGTGCTTACAAGTTCTGAACAAGTGCTGAACATGAATAAGCAAATCAGATAGGGTCTTGGACAACATAAACACACTGTCCCCCCCAACAGGTACACAATCATATATCCATGTACACCACAGACTCCCTGTACCAACAACTATGCAGGTACAAGCTGCACTCAGGCTGCAATGGACCTGTCCACATCACAGGTTGTATCATACACATATGGCAAAACAAGTTGTTCTCCACATACACATCATATAAAACATAGCTTCATGTCAGGCTGTGTACACACTGAATGGTGCACACCAACAGGTATCACAACCCACAAAGGAGGAAATACCACTGATAATTGGAAGTACTGAAATACTACCCTGCTGAGTCTGGTCTGAAAGGCCATAAACCTTGATCAAATTATTTGATGTCAGCAGTACAGATGTAGATGACAGTAAGGTTGATTTCACACTGCATATCATAACCTTGCCAGGTGATAGGACATCATCACCCATACTGTGTTCCACCTACACTCGGTATACTAGATGTACATTACAATGTCACAGGAGTGTTTTGCATTGGGACTGCTGGCAGAACCAATACTACAGAAGGTGTCTGAATAATACATGCACATCACGCCAGTGCCAGCTACAGTAAGACGGGGTTAATTAATTGTATTCCCCCTCATTGTAGTCCATACGACACAGACAAACAGAAGGCATCTGCCTATTTAAGTATGCAAATGACTATGACCTAGGAGCAATAGCCAACTCAGAGTATTGTGGACAACATACAGAAGGGGCTTTGTGGGTGAGGTGTGTGTGACATATTGCCACAGTCTGACAGCTACATATTGCATTGTCACCCCCATGATAATAACCCTGTACCCATGAACTACCACCTAGGCAGTGGTCAACATAATGGACACTGTGTGTAAGGGATGCAGCTGGGCAGTTGTTTTTCCTATGATAGCTACATCATCACACCTGTCAGGTAGTCATATGTGGCAACCCTAATCATGACAGGGTGCCATCTATGAATATAGAGATCATTTTACAGCCATACACAACAATCAAGTGACCCATATCAGATCACATATTTCCTTTAAGGGGTATTGGCCATGTTCAGATGGCCTACACCAGCCTTCCCATTCCCCATCTCCACTATGTAGCATGATGCATACCCTGAATAAATCCATGTCCAACCCAGTGATGTTGGACATGCTACACATACACATCCTGATCTCAAACACATACTTCATGGACATCCACCTTCCTAGTACTAGGATCACCACATGCTGGACATATCCTTGTCCCATACACTTTACATAGTCCTGCCATACTATGCATTCCTGTCCAGCAAAGCTGCACATCGCTCCCCTCTCAGACATGGTGTGATGACGGCATGGTAAATGTATCATTAACCCTGTGGATCATTTATGTGGCACTGCTCCACCTGGCCCCAGAGACCTGCCTATTGGCTACAGCCAGGTAACCTTTCATCCTAGATTCATGCATGACCCAGGGCATATAGCCTACTAGTTGACTTTGACTGTACATGCTATAGTTGATGTCCATCCCTGCAAATACCATCTGGCTAGCCCATACATGGCAGGTTGTTGAATTGATGTACAGTGCCATGTGGATGTATATGGCAGAACACATACATGTAAAACCTTATGTGAGCAAGTCTGCAGGGTCACAGGTCATGTCCGTTAAGGCAGTGTAAGTCTTTATATGTGACATATACACAGCATCAATGTCAACTGCATTAATGTGGGCACATCCAGCCATGTGCTGATAGGTAGGAGCACCAGTACAGGCAAACAGACATGCCCACATCAAGACAGCATCCACATGGAGTATGAGCAATGTAATCAGGTGACACACACACACACACACACACACACACACACACACACACACACACACACACACACATATATGGTGATAATATCCACTCACCATTGAGTGTCACATGTGTGTGACACAAACATGTCAGTGGTGTCAGTGTCATGTAGATTTGCAAAGACAACTATTTAATCATAATAAATGCAATACACATGTATGTTCAGCTGTAGCTCTGTATGTCTCTGTGAGTTACTGTGACCTGTCTCCATCATTATGTCTTCCAGGTATGCCGCGCGTAAGGCTACCCCCTTATACCCGCTTGGAGGATGAGGCCCTCATCCCATACCCACATGACAATCATGATATCCTGTTCAGCCATGTGCCACAGGATGCACAGCAGTGGGATGCCCTGTGGATGGAACTTTGCAGGAGGGTTAATGATGTGGGTGGACACAACCGCACATAGCAGGTGCGCAGACACTGTACAGACCTCATTAGATGGCCGAAACAGCGTGCAAATGCAATTGCCAGGGAACAAGCTGCAGTAGGTGGTGGACCACCAACCCAGCCCCCACTCACACGTACCGAGGAGCTACTGGCCAACCTGGGGACACCTGCAAAACAACATCCACAAGCCTTAGCCGATATTGTAGAGGTTGGTGTCTCTCAACCACCGAGCCTGGAGTTGCCTAGTAAGTCACTACTGCACCTATAACAGCTATATTCCATATAGTTGCATGTGTCACTGTACAATATGTAACATACCATCATATGCAAGGCATGTATACACACATGCCGCATACTATAGTATGCTACTCTGTGTATGCACACATGTGCATACACCATAGTATAGTGTAATGTACTGGTGTATGTGTTAACATGCACATTGCACCCTATCATACAGGTGTGGATAATGCTCATACTGCTGTGTTACTCCTATTTAGGTACCTCTGGCATTCCACTATGACAGCAGCCCATTGCAGGTGAGACTGTTATTATTTATCAAGCATCATAATGCACAGCTCTATCTGCCATGTGGCCATTTACCACATGTACATATATGTATGGTCCTGTCACAATATACAGGTCGGACCTGCAATGCATCACAATGCCTACTCATGTGCAACACTTGCAAACTATGTGAATCACCAACATGAATCCTCACAAACTGTCATTGCCAGATGTGTGAACAGCTGTGCATACAATAGTGGAGTTGCTGTTCACTGTAGGGACATGTACAACTACACATGTGGGGAATACAAACAGTACTACACAGTGGGCTGGAGTATGGCCAGCCCACAGGAGTCACTGGTGTGGATCATAGCCCTGCTATGAATGTCACACAATGTGATGTGCTATCTTGACATGTCCATGACATCTAGTGGCCTGGCTGAAACACTGCCTAACTAACCTGAAAAACATATCCCACATACCAAATATACCACCCTTTGTCTGCATAACCCTGTCGTCAGTGGAGCATATGACATCTATGGGTGTATGTCATATGGGACAACACAGACATGTGAAATAGACACCCGTCACAATAATTTGGCCAACGCATGTACACACATGGCCATGGAGGATGGCCAGAGACATGAAGCAACACACACAGTAGGCGTAATGTGCTTGTGCGTACACCCTGTCATACAATGGCTACATATGGTCCAACTATGGCCTTTGTGTAATGGTTATATTGCAGATATGGAACACTAGACATCCTACAGGCCTGTGCACATCTTGTGTAGGCGTGACATCAATCCACCACATAAGATGTGTTGAACATCTTGAGGGTGTCACAACATGACAGCAGTCACCTGTACAGTATGCACATCAGCCCACAGATACAGTACATTCCCCTTGCTGGTGTCAGACATCAATGTCATACTTGCTGCTCATGTGTGTGTGTGTGTGTGTGTGTGTGTGTGTGTGTGTGTGTGTGTGTGTGGTACACAGATGTCATGTGTGACATGGTGTACCAACATGTTTGCCATGTCTGGCCATAGTTGCCACACAGCAGCAATATGGTTGCAGATGTGCAGGGGTGTCATCTGTATACCCTTCAGTGACCTGTGTCACACATTCCACATCATGATTTAGTGTGTATACACCTCAGTGATGTGGGTCACATTCCACAGTATATATGTATTGTATCTGAACACAGTCATGGCTATGAACTGTGTCTGTAACTCACACTGTATAGCAATAGAGGTGCCTCATGGTTCCCTGCGATGGCCATGCACATCAGCTAAATGTGCAGTATATCTGTAGGGTGGACAGACAACACTGCATTGGGACACCATTACCCCACTGTATATTTGACAGGACACCATTGTGTTAAACATGTATGCATGTCATTGCACATGTCAGCAGATCACATGTCATACTACATGTGATTGTCAAGGTCATATGCCACACATTAAGCAGGTGTACTGTTAACCTGTGCTGGTCTACATGGTGTAACACAGGGATGTATGCTAACTACTACTTTGATTGTGTAATTTGCATGCCGTCTGCTATGACACATGCATGCTGTTGTGTGTAACCCAGGGATGTATGATAACTACCACTATTATTGTCTGTGCTGCATGCCATCTGCCATATCACATGGATGTTGCATGTCTTCTGTCATATCACATGCATGTGTGTCTGTGTGTGTATGTGTCCATGTGTGTGTCTATTGTATAGATTGTAATATATAGTTCTTGTCTGCCCTCACAGGTGATGTAGGTGCGTTGGCCTCCTGTGGTCCATCTGATGTTAGTGTCCCCACAGACTCTAGCAGTGATGATGAACGTATAATTGAGGCACAGGCAGGGTTGTCAGGGGCTGAATCTGTGCCATTGGTTGCCATTCTACCTATATCCCCCTCATCCCTGCACACAGATCCCATGCCTGCACATACCCCATCACCAGTAGCCATAGAGGAAGGACAGTTGGCATGTGGTAGCATGGAACAGGAAAGTGTGGGGGCTATGGAAGGTGTGCCTGCACACCATGGTTTCAGCCAACTGAATGGTGGTGCCCCACACAGGCATGTGGCCAGTGCTGCTCATAGGAGGACCTCTGGCCAACATGCTCCTACAAGACAGAGCGCAGCAGCTGGTGTCACCAGACAAATGTTTCAGGCTGTTATGGAGGCACAGGCATGTGCTGAATGGCACAACAGAGAAGATCAGAGGCTTCAGAAGGTTGCTGTCCATTCTTTAAACAACAACATCCAGGCAATGGTAAATGCTCAACAGCAGATTGCTGAAGCTTTGGATAGATGGTTGGGTGACATGGTTGGAGTCCTTGAGCGTGAGCTGTCTGTGTTGGAACATCTGGTAGGAGTGAGGCGTCGGGCATGTGGACGTAAGCCTGCTACATCACCTGTTTCAGGTCTATGTGTACCAACTACCTCACATGTCTGCACCCATAGTGGCGGTAGCAGCAGCAGTGTAGCTGGTGCTGTGCTGTCCAGACCATGACACAGCAGGCCATGTGCATGTGGCCCTGGACGGTTCCAACAGGGACACGTTTCCAGTGGACAAGTGTCATCAGACAGTACCCAATCTGCATCTCTGCCTATGTAATGATAGAATACAAAGTGGCAAGTCATCAGCTCTACAGTGGTATAGTACTGTGTAATGTTATTAAGCAAAGAGGTGTTTCATCAGCTTCACAGTGGTATAATACTGTGTAATGTTAGTATTCAAAGAGGTGTGTTATTAGCTATACAGTGGTATAGTATTGTGTAGTGTTAGGAAGCAAAGAGGTGTGTCATCAGCTCTACAGTGTTATTGTACTGTGTAATGTTATTAAGCAAAGAGGCATGTCATCAGCTGTACTGTGGTATAGTACTGTGTAATGTTAGTAAACAAAGAGGCATGTCATCACTCTACATTGGTATAGTACTGTGTAATGTTAGTACGCAAAGGGGTGTGTCACCAGCACTATAGTGGTATAGTACTGGGTAATGTTAGTATATATAGAGGTGTGTCATTAACTCTGCAGTGCTATAGTACTGTGTAATGTTAGTAAGCAAAGAGGTGTTTCATCAGCTCTGGAGTGGTACAGTACCATGTAACGTTGGTATTCAAAGAGGCGTATCATCAGCTCTACAGTGGTGTAGTACTGTGTCATGTTAGTAAGCAAAGAGGCATGTCATCAGCTCTATAGTGATATAGTACTGTGTAATGTTAGTATACAAAGAGGCATGTCATCAGTTCTGCAGTGATAAAGTACTTTGTAATGTTAATATGCAAAGAGACGTGTCATCAGTTCTACAGCAGTATAGTACTGTGTAATGTTAGCAATTAAAAAGATGTGCCATCAGCTCTACAGTGGTATATACATTTGTAATTTTAGTAAAGAAAGAGGCATATCATCAGCCCTACCGTGGTATAGTACTGTGTAATGTTAGTAATCAAAGAGGTGTTTCATCAGCTCTTCAGTGGCATGGTACATTGTAATGTTAGTAAACAAAGATGCATGTCAGCTGCTCTGCAGTGGTATTGTATTGTGTAATGTTTATATGCAAAGAGGTGTTTTATCAGCTCTACAGTAGTATAGTACTCTGTAATGTTAGTAAGCAAATAGGCATGTCATTAGCTGTATAGTGGTATAGTTCTGTGTAATGTTAGTATGCAAAGAGGTGTGTCATCACCTCTACAGTGGTATAGTACTGTGTAATGTTAGTATGCAAAGATGTGTATCATCAGCTCTGCGGTGTATAGTACTGTGTAATTTTAGTAAGCAGTGAGGCATGTCATCAGCTCTACATTGGTATAGTACTATGTAATGACAGTATACAAAGAGGCAAGCTCTACAGTGGTATAGTACTGTGTAATGTTATTAAGCAAAGAGGTTTTTCATCAGCATCACAGTGGTATAATACTGTGTAATGTTAGTAAGCAAAGAGGAGTGTCATCAGCTGTACTGTGGTACAATACGGTGTAATGTTAGTAAACAAGGAGGCATGTCATCAGCTCTACTGTGGTATAGTACTGTGTAATGTTAGTAAGCAAAAAGGTGTGTCATCAAATCTACATTGGTATAGAACTGTGTAATGTTGGTATGCAAAGAGGTGTGTCATCAGCTGTCCAGTGGTATAGTACTGTGTAATGTTAGTGACCAAAGAGGTGTGTCATCAGCTGTTCAGTGGTATAGTACTGTGTAATGTTAGTATACAAAGAGGCGTGTCATCAGCTCCACAGTGGTATAGTATTGTATAATGTTAGTATACAAACAAGCGTATCATCACCACTGCATTGGTTTAGTACTGTGTAATATTAGTATACAAAGAGGCATGTTATTAGCTATACAATGGTATAGTATTGTGCAGTGTTAGGAAGCAAAGAGGTGTGTCATCAGCTCTACAGTGTTATTGTACTGTGTAATGTTATTAAGCAAAGAGGCATGTCATCAGCTGTACTGTGGTATAGTACTGTGTAATGTTAGTAAACAAGGAGGCATGTCATCAGCTCTACTGTGGTATAGTACTGTGTAATGTTAGTAAACAAAAAGGTGTGTCATCAGCTCTGGAGTGGTACAGTACCATGTAACGTTGGTATTCAAAGAGGCGTATCATCAGCTCTACAGTGGTGTAGTACTGTGTCATGTTAGTAAGCAAAGAGGCATGTCATTAGCTGTATAGTGGTATAGTTCTGTGTAATGTTAGTATGCAAAGAGGTGTGTCATCACCTCTACAGTGGTATAGTACTGTGTAATGTTAGTATGCAAAGATGTGTATCATCAGCTCTGCAGTGTATAGTACTGTGTAATGTTAGTAAGCAGTGAGGCATGTCATCAGCTCTACATTGGTATAGTACTATGTAATGACAGTATACAAAGAGGCAAGCTCTACAGTGGTATAGTACTGTGTAATGTTATTAAGCAAAGAGGTTTTTCATCAGCATCACAGTGGTATAATACTGTGTAATGTTAGTAAGCAAAGAGGTGTGTCATCAGCTGTACTGTGGTACAGTACGGTGTAATGTTAGTAAACAAGGAGGCATGTCATCAGCTCTACTGTGGTATAGTACTGTGTAATGTTAGTAAGCAAAAAGGTGTGTCATCAAATCTACATTGGTATAGAACTGTGTAATGTTGGTATGCAAAGAGGTGTGTCATCAGCTGTCCAGTGGTATAGTACTGTGTAATGTTAGTGACCAAAGAGGTGTGTCATCAGCTGTTCAGTGGTATAGTACTGTGTAATGTTAGTATACAAAGAGGCGTGTCATCAGCTCCACAGTGGTATAGTATTGTATAATGTTAGTATACAAACAAGCGTATCATCACCACTGCATTGGTTTAGTACTGTGTAATATTAGTATGCAAAGAGGTGTGTTATTAGCTATACAATGGTATAGTATTGTGCAGTGTTAGGAAGCAAAGAGGTGTGTCATCAGCTCTACAGTGTTATTGTACTGTGTAATGTTATTAAGCAAAGAGGCATGTCATCAGCTGTACTGTGGTATAGTACTGTGTAATGTTAGTAAACAAGGAGGCATGTCATCAGCTCTACTGTGGTATAGTACTGTGTAATGTTAGTAAACAAAAAGGTGTGTCATCAGCTCTGGAGTGGTACAGTACCATGTAACGTTGGTATTCAAAGAGGCGTATCATCAGCTCTACAGTGGTGTAGTACTGTGTCATGTTAGTAAGCAAAGAGGCATGTCATCAGCTCTATAGTGATATAGTACTGTGTAATGTTAGTATACAAAGAGGCATGTCATCAGTTCTGCAGTGATAAAGTACTTTGTAATGTTAATATGCAAAGAGACGTGTCATCAGTTCTACAGCAGTATAGTACTGTGTAATGTTAGCATTTAAAAAGATGTGCCATCAGCTCTACAGTGGTATAGTACTGTGTAATGTTAGTAAAGAAAGAGGCATATCATCAACCCTACAGTGGTATAGTACTGTGTAATGTTGGTATGCAAAGAGGCGTGCCATCAGCTCTACAGAGGTATAGTACTGTGTAATGTTAGTAATCAAAGAGGTGTTTCATCAGCTCTACAGTGGCATGGTACATTGTAATGTTAGTAAACAAAGATGCGTGTCAGCTGCTCTACAGTGGTATTGTATTGTGTAATGTTTATATGCAAAGAGGTGTTTTATCAGCTCTACAGTAGTATAGTACTCTGTAATGTTAGTAAGCAAATAGGCATGTCATTAGCTGTATAGTGGTATAGTTCTGTGTAATGTTAGTATGCAAAGAGGTGTCTCATCACCTCTACAGTTGTATAGTACTGTGTAATGTTAGTATGCAAAGATGTGTATCATCAGCTCTGCAGTGTATAGTACTGTGTAATGTTAGTAAGCAGTGAGGCATGTCATCAGCTCTACATTGGTATAGTACTATGTAATGACAGTATACAAAGAGGCAAGCTCTACAGTGGTATAGTACTGTGTAATGTTATTAAGCAAAGAGGTGTTTCATCAGCTTCACAGTGGTATAATACTGTGTAATGTTAGTAAGCAAAGAGGTGTGTCATCAGCTGTCGTGTGGTACAGCATGGTGTAATGTTAGTAAACAAGGAGGCATGTCTTCAGCTCTACTGTGGTATAGTACTGTGTAATGTTAGTAAGCAAAAAGGTGTGTCATCAAATCTACATTGGTATAGAACTGTGTAATGTTGGTATGCAAAGAGGTGTGTCATCAGCTGTTCAGTGGTATAGTACTGTGTAATGTTAGTATACAAAGAGGCGTGTCATCAGCTCCACAGTGGTATAGTATTGTATAATGTTAGTATACAAACAAGCGTATCATCACCACTGCATTGGTTTAGTACTGTGTAATATTAGTATGCAAAGAGGCGTGTTATTAGCTATACAATGGTATAGTATTGTGCAGTGTTAGTAAGCAAAGAGGCGTGTCATCAGCTCTGGAGTGGTACAGTACCGTGTAACATTGGTAAGCAAAGAGGCATGTCATCAGCTCTATAGTGATATAGGACTGTGTAATGTTAGTATACAAAGAGGCATGTCATGAGTTCTGCAGTGATAAAGTACTTTGTAATGTTAGTATGCAAAGAGACATGTCATCAGTTCTACAGCAGTATAGTACTGTGTAATGTTAGCAATTAAAAAGATGTGTCATCAGCCCTACAGTGGTATAGTACTGTGTAATGTTGGTATGCAAAGAGGCGTGCCATCAGCTCTACAGAGGTATAGTACTGTGTAATTTTAGTAATCAAAGAGGAGTTTCATCAGCTCTACAGTGGCATGGTACATTGTAATGTTAGTAAACAAAGATGCATGTCAGCTGCTCTACAGTGGTATTGTACTGTGTAATGTTTATATGCAAAGAGGTGTGTTATCAGCTCTACAGTGGTATAGTACTCTGTAATGTTAGTAAGCAAAGAGGCATGTCATTAGCTCTATAGTGGTATAGTTCTGTGTAATGTTAGTATGCAAAGATGTGTATCATCAGCTCTGCAGTGGTATAGTACTGTGTAATGTTAGTAAGGAGTGAGGCATGTCATCAGCTCTACATTGGTATAGTACTATGTAATGATAGTATACAAAGTGGCAAGTCATCAGCTCTACAGTGGTATAGTACTGTGTAATGTTATTAAGCAAAGAGGTGTTTCATCAGCTTCACAGTGGTATAATACTGTGTAATGTTAGTATACAAACAGGCGTATCATCACCACTACACTGGTTTAGTACTGTGTAATGTTAGTATACAAAGAGGTGTGTTATTAGCTATACAGTGGTATAGTATTGTGTAGTGTTAGGAAGCAAAGAGGTGTGTCATCAGCTCTACAGTGTTATTGTACTGTGTAATGTTATTAAGCAAAGAGGCATGTCATCAGCTGTACTGTGGTATAGTACTGTGTAATGTTAGTTAACAAAGAGGCATGTCATCAGCTCTACATTGGTATAGTACTGTGTAGTGTTAGTACGCAAAGGGGTGTCTCACCAGCACTATAGTGGTATAGTACTGTGTAATGTTAGTATATATAGAGGTGTGTCATTAACTCTGCAGTGCTATAGTACTGTGTAATGTTAGTAAGCAAAGAGGTGTGTCATCAGCTCTGGAGTGGTACAGTACCATGTAACGTTGGTATTCAAAGAGGCGTATCATCAGCTCTACAGTGGTGTAGTACTGTGTCATGTTAGTAAGCAAAGAGGCATGTCATCAACTCTATAGTGATATAGTAATGTGTAATGTTAGTATACAAAGAGGCATGTCATCAGTTCTGCAGTGATAAAGTACTTTGTAATGTTAATATGCAAAGAGACGTGTCATCAGTTCTACAGCAGTATAGTACTGTGTAACGTTAGCAATTAAAAAGATGTGCCATCAGCTCTACAGTGGTATAGTACTGTGTAATGTTAGTAAAGAAAGAGGCATATCATCAACCCTACAGTGGTATAGTAGTGTGTAATGTTGGTATGCAAAGAGGCGTGCCATCAGCTCTACAGAGGTATAGTACTGTGTAATGTTAGTAATCAAAGATGTGTTTCATCAGCTCTACAGTGGCATGGTACATTGTAATGTTAGTAAACAAAGATGCGTGTCAGCTGCTCTACAGTGGTATTGTATTGTGTAATGTTTATATGCAAAGAGGTGTTTTATCAGCTCTACAGTAGTATAGTACTCTGTAATGTTAGTAAGCAAATAGGCATGTCATTAGCTGTATAGTGGTATAGTTCTGTGTAATGTTAGTATGCAAAGAGGTGTGTCATCACCTCTACAGTGGTATAGTACTGTGTAATGTTAGTATGCAAAGATGTGTATCATCAGCTCTGCAGTGTATAGTACTGTGTAATGTTAGTAAGCAGTGAGGCATGTCATCAGCTCTACATTGGTATAGTACTATGTAATGACAGTATACAAAGAGGCAAGCTCTACAGTGGTATAGTACTGTGTAATGTTATTAAGCAAAGAGGTGTTTCATCAGCTTCACAGTGGTATAATACTGTGTAATGTTAGTAAGCAAAGAGGTGTGTCATCAGCTGTACTGTGGTACAGTACGGTGTAATGTTAGTAAACAAGGAGGCATGTCATCAGCTCTACTGTGGTATAGTACTGTGTAATGTTAGTAAGCAAAAAGGTGTGTCATCAAATCTACATTGGTATAGAACTGTGTAATGTTGGTATGCAAAGAGGTGTGTCATCAGCTGTACAGTGGTATAGTACTGTGTAATGTTATTAAGCAAAGATGTGTGTCATCAGCTCTACAGTGGTGTAATACTGTGTTATGTTAGTAAGCAAAGAGGTTTGTCATCAGCTCTACTGTGGTATAGTACTGTGTAATGTTAGTAAACAAAGAGGCATGTCATCAGCTCTACATTGGTATAGTACTGTGCAATGCTAGTAAGCAAAGAGGTGTGTCATCAGCTCTACTGTGATATAGTACTGTGTAATGTTAGTATACAAAGAGGTGTGTCATTAGCTCTGAATTGCTATAGTACTGTGTAATGTTAGTAAGCAAAGAGGCGTGTCATCATCTCTGGAGTTGTATAGTACCTTATAATGTTGGTATGCAAAGAGGCATATCATCAGCTCTACAGTGGTATAGTACTCTGTAATGTTAGTAAGCAAAGAGGCATGTCATTAACCCTACAGTGGTATAGTACTGTGTAATGTTTGTATATAAAGAGGCATGTCATCAGCTCTGCAGTGATATAGTACTTTGTAATGTTAGTATACAAAGAGGTGTGTCATCAGCCCTGCAGTGGTATAGTACTGTGTAATGTTAGCAATCAAAGAGGCATGTCATCAGCTCCACAGTGGTATAGTACTGTGTACTGTTAGTAAAAAAAGACGAGTATGATCAGCTCTACAGTGGTATAGTACTGTGTAATGTTAGTATGCAAAGAGGCATGTTATGAGCTCTGCAGGGGTATAGTAATGTGTAATGTTAGTAATCAAAGATGTGTTTCATCATCTCTGCAGTGGTATAGTACTGTGTAATGTTAGTAAACAAAAGGTTGTGTCATCAGATCTACAGTGGTACACATCTGTGTAATGTTAGTAAGCAAAGAGGTGTGTTATTAGCTCTGCAGTGGTATAGTACTGTGTAATGTTAGTATACAAAGAGGCATTTCATCAGTTCTGCAGTGATATAGTTCTTTGTAATGTTAGTATACAAAGAGGTGTGTCATCAGCTCTACAGCAGTGTAATACTGTCTAATGTTAGTAAGCAAAGAAGTGTGCCATCAGCTCTACAGGGGTATAGTACTGTGTAATGTTAGTAATCAATGAGGCGTGTCATTAGCTCTACAGTGGTAAAGTACTGTGTAATGTTAGTATGCAAGGAGGCGTGCTATCAGCTCTAAAGGGGTATAGTACTGTGCAATATTAATAATCAAAGAGGTGTGTCATCAGCTCCACAGTGGTATAGTACTGTGTGATGTTAGTAAACAAACAGGCGTGTCATCAGCTCTACAGTGGTATAGTACTGTGTAATGTTATTAAGCAAAGAGGCTTATCATCAACTCTGCAGTGGTATAGTATTGTGTAATGTTAGTAAGCAAAGAGGTGTGTCATCAGCTCTGCAGTGGTATAGTACTGTGTAATGTTATTAAGCAAAGAGGTGTGTCATCAGCTCTGCAGTGGTATAGTACTGTGTAATGTTAGTAAGCAAAGATGTGTGTCATCAGCTCTGCAGTGGTATAGTACTGTGTAATGTTATTAAGCAAAGAGGCTTATCATAAACTCTGCAGTGGGTATAGTACTGTGTAATGTTAGTAAGCAAAGAGGCCTGGGTAATAGAAAGATTGAGAGACATGGTTTGGTCAGTAAGTGAAGTGAAGATCATACAATAATCAGAGGGAGCAGAACAAGGACACAGCCATTTGTTAAATAAATGGGTTTTTAGCGTTGATTTGAACTGGGCTAGTAATGTAACAGTTGTAATGTTTTCTAGCAGGGAATTCCAGATTTTTCATATATAATTTGAGAAGAGGGAATCGCCTTCTTGATTTTTGTGTTTTTTTATGTGGTGTTTGCTAGCGGTATATGGTTGAAGTAATATATGTAGGGCTGGTGTTTTCTCAGGTTCATAGAGGATTAACAGGCCATGGTTAACTGGTTGTAGTGAAGAAGGTTGGGGAGTTCTAGACAGTTGAGTTGCCTGAGTGCTATACAATAGTGAACTCTAGCTGGTAAGTTTGTAGCATATCTGGCAATTTTGTTATAATGGGATTCAAGTTTTGCTAGCTCTGAATTTTTAGATCTGTGGGTATGGGAGCTGCATACAGCAGTGTGGAGATTGAGATTGGGCAATGGTAGATTTAGTATTTTTAGTGAAGTAATGTTTGTTCCTATACAATGTTCCTAGTTGTGCACTTTTTTACTGTTTGGGAAATGTGAATATCAAATTTTAAGTTGCAATCAATTTTGCCTCCTAAACGTTTGGTGTGTGTGGTTATGGGGAGATGATGATGTTATTTAGTGATACAATGTTGAAAATATTAGTGGGTTAGGCTGATTTAGTGGGTTGGAAAATCATAAGTTTGGCTTTTTTGGGATTTAAAATAAGTTGAGAGTTTGTAAGCCAGGTCTTGACTGCTAGAAAGGATTGTTGTTTTCAGTTTTGAAGTTTTTGAATGGAAGAAGCAGCACGTATCACCGTCAAATCATCTGCATATTGGATGAGAGAGGCTTATCGGGTTGAGGTGTGAAGGTTATTTGTCAACAGAAAATCGTAGTGGGCCTAAGACTGACCCTTGAGGGACACCTAGAGTCACTGGTAGAAGGGGTGATAAACTCTTGCCAAGAAACTGCTTGCTGGTTTCCATTCAGGTAATCCTGGAACCAGGCAAGGGTAGATTGACAAATGTTTAATTCAGAGAAAACGTACAGAAGTTTACTATGAGAAACCAAATCAAAGGCTTTTGTTAGGTCAAGGAAGATAGAGGACACGTAATTACTGTTGTTCTTGTGATAGTTGACAGTACTGGTGAATGACATTAGAGTGGTAGTTGTAGTAGACAATGATCGAAAGCCATGCTGAATGTTAGTTAGTAGTTTGTTAGTATACAGATAATCATTAACTTACATGTGAATGACCTTCTCTAGTATTTCAGACATTGGTGATAGTATTGCGATTGGGTGATAAAGAGATCTGTTGAAGAGCCACCTTTGTGTAGAGGTATTACGTATGAGGTTTTCCAAATGGGAGGGACTTGTTCTGCTATGGATATTGATAAGAATTGATATAGGATAGGCTGTTCCATCTGCTGTTAGTCTTAGGAAATCAGCAGGTAAGTTGTCTGCAACTAATAAGGTAGGTTTTAGCTTTTTAAGCAGTTTCCCTATCATCTCTGTAACTACAGCTGCAGGGAGAAGATGGATTTAATATTGGAAGAGGCACAGGTGGTAGGTGGGGGGCTTTGATTGTCGGACAGTGCTAAGATAGTTTCTGTAAAGTACTTATTAAATTGAGTAGCAATATTTTCTGAATTATTAGTAATGTGGGAGGGAGTGTACTGACTTTACCTGGTAGAAGTATATTATTTATAGCTGTCCAGAACCTTTGTGTATTATTGTGGTGCTTTGATTGGATTTCTAAGTAGTAATTTATTTTGTCTTGCTAAATCTGCTGCTTTGCTTTATTTCTAAGTTCCTGGTAAGTTTGTAGAATGGGTTGGGACTTTGTTTTGTTCCACGTTGCCCAAGCCTTGTCTCTATATTTTAGCAGTGGTTGTGTTTCTTTAGTTAACCATGGGGCATAGTTAGATTTCACACATATATTTCTGATAGGGGGCTGAGAGTTTAGTATAGATAGGGGGCTGAGAGTTTAGTATAGATAGGGAGCTGAGAGTTTAGTATAGATGGGGGGTGGAGTTTAATATTTATAGGGGTGGAGTTCAGTATAGATAGGGGGTGGAGTTTAGTATAGATAGGGTGTGGAGTTTAGTATAGATAGGTGGGTGGAGTTGAAGTTGTCTCTTGCTTCCTGTAGGGATTGAGGTTTCAGTGGTGTCCACTTACAACGTTTGAGCATATCTATAAGGTTGTCAGGGTTAAGGTGTTTTTGTTTGTTATTTGTTTAAATGTAGTTTGTTCAGATGGGTTAGTTTGTTTCCTAAGTAAATAGGTTGGGAAGTGATCACTGAGACCCATCTGGTAGACAGATGAGGTCAAACATCGAAAAGATCTCTTGTGTGATTTCACTGAAGGAGTTGAGCATGGCCTGTGCCATGCCCTGGAGGAAGTTGCTCATCAGGTCCCTCATCTATGTCTGGAAGACTTCTGTCATCACCTCCTGGATCTTGTCCCAGAATCATCTCCCTGAGGTGGTCACAGACATCTTCTATGATGAGTATCAGGAACAATGGCACATGCAGGTCCTGGTCTGTTGTCATCATTAGCACCATCATGGTCATCATCCTGCTCCTTGGAGTCAGATTTGCATGGCATTGGTCTGGCATGTGGTCATCTTCTGCATATGATAGGAGAGATGCCATGGGTCCCACACTCTGTCAGGGGTCAACACAGGAAAAAATTATACATTTATAACAGTTATTCCCCAAAAGCTATCAGTACTTAACATGTCATACAAATTGACACCATCTGCATGCGATAACTTTTCTGTATGTGCTATTACAGTACTGTATGACCTTATGCAAATGTAACACCATATGTGACGAAAGGCATGGATTCAATCCATAACAATGTAGAAAATGATCCATGACATACATCACAGTCATGTGCAGCACAGATCTGTCATACAAAACAATAATATGATGTTAAAAACAGTATATGATATGCCATGAACAGGATCAAAGCATCAGAGAGGGGACATGTGACATGTTTGTTAGAGGTATATCACAATACAGTACCATTGTCATTAAAACTTAATTGACATGTGACATGGCCCATGAGATTCCTGATATGAATAGAAGAACATATGTATGCCACTCTGTCCATTATAAAGTGTCAGTATGTTACTTCAGTATATTACATGGCATTCAATATTAAGTTTATCAGACAATATACTCTTATTACTTCCTCATGTATGGACATACTAGCCATAAATATGCATGCAAAACACCACATACACACCTAGCAGACATATATGCCATTTTACTGTAACACCTACAACAATACCAATCACAAACTTTAATTAAATGTCAAGAAATAAATAAACAAAAAAAAAAAAACATTACTTATAAGGGGTCACTATTCATTACTCAAATGTGTGCCTCACACGTTTATGTTAAAGCATCAATATGTCAATTACTTTTTCACTATGTGACTGGTCACCCATAAAATATCTCCCAGTGGAGGAAGCTGTAAAATACTTTAATTCTAAATTCCTAGCCATTCTAGATCACCATGCACCAATCCGTTCTATCAGAATTAGGACTAAACCTTCCCCATGGCTCTTGAAAGATATAAGGCAAAAAATCCTACTTAGAAATAAATACTGGGCTAAATGGCGAGCTTCTAAAATCCCTGTAGATAAAGAAACATTTGGACAGCTGAGAAATAACACAAAAAAAGCCATACTAACAGATAAAAAGAAACTTTTACTTAGAACTCCAACAAACG
>NC_056729.1:1816215656-1816253156 GCF_019279795.1 Protopterus annectens | reverse complement strand
TGACAAGGCAAAAGGAAGTGAAACTCCACCAAAAAAGAGGAAATAGATACATTTTGTATTAATATCTCTGAAGATCCTGTGGAGCATAAGAAAGAAGATGAAGGGACAGAAGAAGTAAAAGAAAGAATAAGAAGTTAAAATGTACGGGATATGAAATGGGATGAAGTAACAGCCAGAGAAACAAAGTTAAGAAAAGTTTTAAATGGAAAACCCCAGGCCCAAATGCAGTACCTAACGTCTGGTTAAAATTATTAACATCTTTACATGAAGATTTAGCTATGAGTAGAACTATTTATGTGATCACCCCAAACAGACACAAACCCGGTTAGCAACAGGAAAAATAATACTCCTACTTTAGAGCATACCCGCAAGTTGTCCTAAAAACTATAGACCAATAACTTACCTTGCAACGATGTATAAACTACACACTGGAATTGATGCTGACAGAGATTATAGTCATTTAGAAGAAAACTCACTCATGGCAATAGAACAAAAGCTAACAAAAAAAAGTCATATGGAACAAAGGATCATTTGTTATTAAATAAAGTCATAATGGAGAATTGTAAAAAGGCGTTAAAGTCATAATGGAGAAATGTAAAATGGGGAAAAATCAAGTATGACAAGGATTGATTACAAAAAGGCATTTGACAGTATTAAGGATTCATGGATACACTGACTGATTATATTACAGCAACCATGAAACAGTGTAGGTTGTATCTTTGCAGTTAAGCCATGATAAAGGGAAAATTATTATTCCAGGGATAAAAATTCAAAGTGGGCTATTCCAGGGTGACTGTCACCGCTTCTCTTTTCTCGTGCCCTTAATGCATTAAGCTGTCTACTTAATAGACTAGATCATGGCTACAATCTGGCTCCCGGAAAACAACAAAGTATAAAGACTTCTCATTACCTTTTTGTGGATGATTTAAAACTGTATGGTTCATCACACGAGGAACGGAAAGCACTACTGCAAGTGGGGAACACTTTTCAGACGATATAATAACGTCTTTTGGTCTTGATAAATGTGCACAAGCAACCTTTAAAACAGGAAAGTTGCAGCACCAAGAAAACATCAGTCTGGAACAGGAATGTGATATAAAAGAACTTGAGTATGAGGGAGTGTGTAAATATCTGGGAATTGATGAAGGATCGTCAATAAAACATGAAGAAATGCAAATAAAACTTAGTAAGGAATACTTTAGAGGTATCGCTCTCAACCTCTTAGCCCAAAAAATCTAGATAAAGCCAAAAATAATAGGGGAACAAAGCCCCAAAAGTAGGGATACTTTTTAAATACTGCTGTTATAAAATGAGGAAGTTGCTAGAATAAATTTGCTGTTATAAAATGAGAAAGTTGCTAGAATAAAAGGTCTTGCATTAACACACATTTTCTGAAGGAGATGAAGTCTGAAACTCAAATACTTTCATTATTTAGTGAAAATAAACCTCACTGATTTGCCACAAAAATCTAGAAAAATGTTTTTTATGAGGAACAGACCAAACTTATAAGGCAAAAAGCTGGACATTTTTCAAAAATCTGGACAGTTGAGATGTAGGTTTAGAAGACTAAACTTAATACTGAAAACAGCACTGACCTCTAGGAGCAAAGTCCAAGCTATAAACCAATATGCTCTTCCTGTCCTAACATGTAGTTTTGGAGTGACTGATTGGTCCCAAAAGGTGGAGTGCTTGGACAGGAAAACAAGAAGGATGCTTCATGCTTATCAAATGATTTACAAAAATCAGTGTATACCAAGACTATGTATTCCCCTTTCTGAAGGATGTGTGGGCCTCCTCGAAATTGATTACACATATAGATCTGCAATTGTAGGACTGCATACATATCTGCTAACTCGATAAGATCCAGATGTAATGAAAGTTTTAAAACATGAGGCGAATAAGTCCAAGATGAGTTTCCTGCTTAGTTTAGCAGAAACATATCAGTGTCAAACGGGAATGGAAATCAAACCAGAAGTAGATAAAAATCAGGTAGAACTGAATGTACTAAAAAACAAAAGAAAGAATATAAGGTGAGTGATCAGATGAGAAGGCAAGGCAAGAAATGTGGAAAATGCACAGATATAGTTGTAAGTATAGAAAACTCTTGGAGCAACCTTATATTGATCAGGATCGAATGCAGGAATGGTTAAGGATGTGAATTTAAACCAAAAGATGAAAGGTTAACATTGATGGCCCAAGATAATGGATTACATACACATTGGTTTACAAAGTTTATTAAACATATGAGAAAAACAGATTAATGTAGGTTTTGTAGAACAGAACTGGAAACAGTTGCACATCTTGCTGTTGGTTGTGATATACTAATGGTAGAAGGACTGTATACTGAAAGGCATAATAACGTGGCAAGACTTTTGCTTTGGAGATTGTGCAAACATTATAATATTGAAGTAGCTAAAAACACTGGAAACATGAGCCACAACATATTATAGAAAATTATGATGTTTATATCACAAGGGATCACCCATTACCAACAGTTCAAAAAACAGCTGCAAGAAAACCAGATATAGTAGTCACTGAAAATAAGACAAAAGTAGCATTGATCATTGAAATTCTTACACCCAGTGACTACACAAATTTATAAAGTACTAGAATTTGCAGGCAGAAATGAGGGCACTGTGGAAGAAAGATGCCCAGATAGTTCCAACAGTAGTAGGAGCAACTGGTCTTATAAAAAAATTTACAGTCATACTTAGATATGTTACTGATACATGTAACTCCATATGAATTGCAGAAGGAGTCATTACTGGGCACATTGCAAGTGCTGCGAAGTGCAGTCCTGGTTAACATCAAATACAGAAACAATACTAGTTTCATGAACTTATACTTTGACTTAAGAATGGGGTCCATTCCTAACATGGTATTAGAAACCCAAAAGACTTGGAGAAATTTAAAAAAAGAGTTTAGTGTTTAGTTTGTTTAGTGTCTCATTCAAAAGGCACCACATTCAAGACTGCACACCCTAACATGTAGTATCAGTCCTGAACCAGGAACTCAGGCACCTGGTGTAGAGATAGAATATATTGTCCTCTGATCTTCCTGGTATCAAAGACGAGAGTGCTACCTGCTGAACTACTGATACTACTAAATGATTATGTGACAGTGTTACCTGCTGAACTACTGATACTACCAAACGATTATGTGACAGTGTTACCTGCTGAACTACTGATACTACTAAACAATTATGCGACAGTGTTACCTGCTGAACTACTGATACTACTAAACAATTATGTGACAGTGTTACCTGCTGAACTACTGATACTACTAAACAATTATGTGACAGTGTTACCTGCTGAACTACTGATACTACTAAACAATTATGTGACAGTGTTACCTGCTGAACTACTGATACTACTAAACAATTATGTGACAGTGTTACCTGCTGAACTACTGATACTACTAAACAATTATGTGACAGTGTTACCTGCTGAACTACTGATACTACTAAGTGATTATGTGACAGTGTTACCTGCTGAACTACTGACACTACTAAATGATTATGTGACAGTGTTACCTGCTGAACTACTGATACTACTAAATGATTATGTGACGGTGTTACCTGCTGAACTACTGATACTACTAAACAATTATGTGACAGTGTTACCTGCTGAACTACTGATACTACTAAACAATTATGTGACAGTGTTACCTGCTGAACTACTGATACTACTAAGTGATTATGTGACAGTGTTACCTGCTGAACTACTGATACTACTAAATGATTATGTGATGGTGTTACCTGCTGAACTACTGATACTACTAAATGATTATGTGACGGTGTTACCTGCTGAACTACTGATACTACTAAATGATTATGTGACAGTGTTACCTGCTGAACTACTGATACTACTAAATGATTATGTGACAGTGTTACCTGCTGACCTACTGATACTACTAAACAATTATGTGACAGTGTTACCTGCTGAACTACTGATACTACTGAATGATTATGTGGCAGTGTTACCTGCTGAACTACTGATACTACCTGCTGAACTACTGATACTACTAAACGATTATGTGACAGTGTTACCTGCTGAACTACTGATACTACTAAACAATTATGTGACAGTGTTACCTGCTGAACTACTGATACTACTAAACAATTATGTGACAGTGTTACCTGCTGAACTACTGATACTACTGAATGATTATGTGACAGTGTTACCTGCTGAACTACTGATACTACTAAACAATTATGTGACAGTGTTACCTGCTGAACTACTGATACTACTAAATGATTATGTGACAGTGTTACCTACTGAACTACTGATACTACTTAACAATTATGTGACAGTGTTACCTGCTGAACTACTGATACTACTAAACAATTATGTGACAGTGTTACCTGCTGAACTACTGATACTACTAAACAATTATGTGACAGTGTTACCTGCTGAAATACTGATACTACTAAATGATTATGTGACAGTGTTACCTGCTGAACTACTGATACTACTAAATGATTATGTGACAGTGTTACCTGCTGAACTACTGATACTACTAAACGATTATGTGACAGTGTTACCTGCTGAACTACTGATACTACTAAATGATTATGTGACAGTGTTACCTGCTGAACTACTGATACTACTAAATGATTATGTGACAGTGTTACCTGCTGAACTACTGATACTACTAAACGATTATGTGACAGTGTTACCTGCTGAACTACTGATACTACTAAATGATTATGTGACAGTGTTACCTGCTGAACTACTGATACTACTAAATGATTATGTGACAGTGTTACCTGCTGAACACACTCACACCTGCTTTACTGTTCTTTAACCAGTCAGGTCTGCCCAGCAGGAAAATAAAAAGCAGTGACAGGGCTCGAACTCAGGATACTGTGCACTATAGTCACAGTATTGAACAACTAAGCCATGACAGCATTTCACTGACACAGACACAACTTAAGTCACTCACACATACCAGTTGTGGGGGTCACATACCTAACAGTCACAGCCAGCAGGACAATTGTAGACAAACGCAAACACAAACAAATGCTGTATCATGCCCTCTGAAGAGGCATATGAGTAACCTCCCTCCAGGCCTATGCAGACAGATAACAGCAGGCCAGGCAGTGTGATGTGGGTTGGGTAGGCTATGAAGTCACAAACTAATATGCATGTAATTGGAAGCTAAGGTCTGTAGTGCAGTGGTATGCCTCAAGCCAGTACGATAAGCAACAGTACAGACTGAAATGGAGTACCTGACATAGCAGTGCAGGCCTAGCAAATGTGTATAAGTGTCAGGTGTACCCCACATCCTATGTACACCCACAGTAACAATCAGGTGTGCCCCTGGGTAGAAATGTACAAATAATAGCTGTCCCCCCCCTGTATGTAGAAATGTTGATAAGTCTATGCAAATTGACTCATGGAAGCCCTGCAGGCACAGCGTGCTTCCTGTCAATGTACAACACAAAAGTGAGCCCTGAAGTAAAAACCAACTTGATTTTTCACACACATATAGTATATATGCCCATAGTGGGCATGCTCACACACTTAAACAAATTTAGCAAATGTCAGCCAACAACATACTGAAAGTTTGTACTGGGCATGCTCACACACTTAGGCCATGTCTGAGTACAGCAGTGGGCCACACATATCTGGCAGTTGCAGTTCTTACTCCAGACACTTGTCACTATTCACCAATCCTGCCTTGCGCACACAGTTATATGAAAACAGACCCATATAATATATTGGACCCCTGTCATAATCAAACTATGTACTATAAGTACTTAAGTTGTTCAAAGAAAGTGAAAATCCAAAGAAGATCAATAAATCTCCGATTAGTATCATCAATAAACAATGAGCACCCCTAACATTATCCAAGCCATGTTCTGGCAAAAATATTGCCAAAGAGTCCATAGAGAACCATGAAGCTTTCTTTCGCTATGTCATAAATATGAATGTAAACTCATATATGTTCTGAGTCAGTGCAAAGTGCAAATGAATACATGTACATGACTAACATTGCCAACATCTTGTCAGACAGGTTCATACATATTTACCCCCCTCTCACTGACAAAAGGGCACATTATCATACCTGGAGATTGTGAAAACCCAGAAATCACATATACAATGGTTAAACAGCTCTATCCAAACCTAAAAACACGGCATCTATGGGATGACATGTTTCCCTGGCTGTGTCATATGTGTACACCAAAACAAACAGACCCTGCACCTGAACAGTCTGTAGAGACTCACCCTCTGTACATGATAAGAAACTGTTGAATGGGTTACAGCAACATTTGGCACACTCCACAAGTGTTGGTGCACAACAGACCATGGGAACTATTGTCTTATAAGCCTAACAAGCCTGATCTGCAAGGCCATGGAGTCCATCATTATGGAACTCATAAACAGAGCTATTGGGAGCCTATAAACACCCAACCCTACCCATTTTGGTTTGGTCAGGGGCAGTTCATGGTTCCTAAACTTGCTAGACAGTTTTCAAGGCAGTCACCCAGGACATACATCAATGAAATGAGCTCCACACGGCCTACATAGACCTTGAAAGCACTTTTCCAACATCCCACACACATGTCATAGCCACAAAATCAACAACCTGTGCATAAACACGTATGTTATCTGATGGATTGCCAACTGGGGCACAGATAGATCCCACAAGGTAAGAATTGGGGTCTCCTGTTCAAGCTGGTAACAACTTCTGTCCCCCATGGCTCAGTCCTGGGACCCCTCCTGTCTGGTGTATACTTTTCAGAAATACAGTCAAACACACAAGGGCTATGTTTAGCAAAGTTTGTGGATGACTGCAAAAAGGTTGTCATAATCGATGTTTGGGACAACAGAGACATTCTTAAAAAGGGTTTCAGTCAGACAGATGTGGTGTCAAAATTATGGCCTCGAGCTACAGTCATACAAATACCACATAGATGCCAACAACCTAAATATGGAGGTAATAATAAGGGATCTATGGACACATGTGGATAGTCATCTCTACTTCCAGAAACACATTCACAAAGTGGTCAGAAAATCATGCTATGTGTTCCCACAAACTGCCAAGGTCTGTGCATGTAGGTCAAAGGAGGTTCCCTCTACTCATCAGTCATCAGACCCATCAGAGAGTATCACGGCACACTTGCGATGAATCTGACTAGACACCGTCAGCAGCTGGAAAGACCACTGAAGTACCTCAACAAGAGGATTACTGGCTTCAAACAGTTGCTCCATGCAACAAGACTGAATTTAACTCAATCTGTACTCTGTTGCATACTGTCTACTCAGGCGATCTCTGCCCAACAGACAGGTCCATGTCCAATGCAGAACTGATGTACATGCGCTATCTGATGTAAACCCAAGCTCACTGTGCCACATACTCTAGAGATATCATCATCACAACAATAAATAGAACATGTTGGAGGGATACATTACTAACTCACAGACTTCCCTTGCTTTGCAACAGGCTCCCAACCTACATTAAGCTGAGTCTCTAATTGACACTCTTCCAGAGGAGCCTTGATGAGTGTATGTAAAACTGAACTGTCACACCATGGATCACTTCATCAGCTCTACTACACAGAGGCCTAGGGTACTAACCCCATGTGTGGTGATAGCTGCACACTCTGGCCATACTAATATATGCCTTCAGGCAGATAGCCTATTACCTACCTATGTATGTATATATATATATGTAGGGGGAGCACAGTATAATAAACCAAACATGGATGGGCAGAGGTGTGTGTAAGAGGGTGACCATGACAGGGAGCTATCCAGGACTGTCCCACCTAGCACACATCCCAATGGCGCAAAAGACATGAGGTGCACATCTCACCCACTGTACTAGCCACCAGTATCTGTAAGCATTACAGTGTATGTGGTCCATGTGCCTGCTTTACAACATGACTGTACAATGAAGTACACATGTACTATCTGTAGACATGTACCTGTCACATAGGTTCATAGGTATGTAGTAGACTATCTTCACGAAGGCATATATTAGCCTAGGCAAGTTGTGCAGCTATCACCACCCCATTGGGAAGTCTCCCAAGCCCTAGTTCTAATAGTAAGTACCCTAAGCCCCTTTCTAGTGGGGCTGCTGATGTGATGCCTGGCGTGAATTGTTTGTTTCCCATCCACTCATCAAGGTTCCTATTGAAGAGTGTCAGCGAGGGGCTCAATTTGATGTACATTGGGACTCTGTTCCACAGTAAGGCAAGTGTCTGGGATGGTACTCTATCCCACCAGCATGTTGTATTCATTGTTGTGATGAGGTTCATATCCCTGGAGTGTGTAGTGAGACTCAATTTTGTTATCAGTAGATGGAGCATGTTCAACAGTTATGTGTTGGACATGGCCCTGTATGTTAGGCAGAGTGTGCCTCTGAGTAGGCGAACACGAAGAACAGATTTAGTTTTACCAGTTGTGTTGCATAACACAACTGTTTGAGGCCAGTAATCCTCTTGGAGAGGTACCTCTGTGGTCTCTCCAACTGCTGGATATATTTAGTTGAGTACATGTAGCCAGCAACTCTTAATTTATGGGATCTATCTGTGACCCAGTTTGCAATCCATCTTGTGATGTACGGATTCATGCCCAGGTTGGTGAGTTCATCTATGATACCTGAATGGGGAATGGTGTCAAAGGCCTTAGCAAGGTATAGGTAGGCTGTGTGGAGCTCATTTCAATCATCTGTATTCTGGATAACTTTCTCAAAGAAATGAATGCCAAGGGTCTTTTGTGGCCCCACCCCTGTGGAGTGTGAAGAATGTTGCTGTGCAACATTCTATGGGTACATATCCTGTAGAGAGCATGTAGAGAGAGGTGTAGGTATCCTTGATGAATATGGATACATCTTCACCCTATGTGCTATGATCCAGGTTCTGATGCTGGAAGGTATGGAATGAGTAGTATCCTGGTAGTGCTGGTGTGCTGTCTGGAGCCTTGAACTAGGTTTCTGTTACTGCACAGATATCAATATTCTCCATACTGAGAAGTACCTCATGTGTGTGCATTTGGATGCTGATAGTTCTGGCAATGAGTAGCATTTAACTCACTTTGTGGTTATTTGTGTTGGTTATGGGGTTTGGTTTGTCCTGAGTGACCGGTGTTCCACACCTGAAGTCAACACCTTATTGGTCCGATCTGATCATAAGCTAATTACCCTACATATCCACATTCTGCCCCCACCCCCATCAAGGAAACCATGTTAAAAAATTTCTCCAAAGACAACTTCATGCTTCTTAAGACATAAGTGGTGAACTTCAGGACACCCATGCAGATGGACAATACAGTTACGACTACTGAATCCTACACAATTGCACTTTATAAGCACTTACATGAGTGCATGGATTGTGCTATCCCAAACAGAACCAAGATGTTATCCTCCAAGAAAAGGAAGCCAATCTGGTGGTTCCCTGCCATAAACAAACTGCACAACAGAAGGAAGAAACTGTTGTAAAAGAGGGTAAAACCCATGAGTGGAGGAGCTCCCTGGTCAGCCTCAGTAAGAAGCTGCAATCCCTGATAAAATCCTCCAAAGCTAGTTACAAAAACAAATTTGCCACTGATTCTAAAGACAACCACAAAGCATTCTATAGCTATGTCAAGAATCTCAATGGCAACACTCAGATCTGCTCTGAGTTATAGTACAATGGCACTAAATATACAGAACCAACTGATATTGCCAACATCCTGGCAGATAGGATCAGTGCTAACTTTACCCCCCTCTCACCCATGAAAGAGCCCATCTCTATACCTGAAGAATGCAAAGTTGCTGTCATCATGGCTGCACAGGTTAAAACCACTCTCCAAAGTCAGGAACACAGCATCCATGGGACCAGACAACATCCCAGGCTGTGTTCTACATGAATTACAGAATGAACTGGCACCACACCTAAGTACCATGTTCAATCATAGCCTCACCCCAGGCTTTGTACCTGCTGAATGGTGCACATCGACGGTTATCCCACTACACAAGGGGGGAGCCACCATGGACCCCGGGAACTAGTGCCCCATTAGCCTGATGAGCCTGGTCTGCAAGGCCATGGAACGTATCATCATGGAACTTATAAACAAGGACATTGGTAATCTCCAAACTCTGGACCACAACCATTTTGGATTTGTAAAAGGCAGATCATGTCTCCTAAACCTGATAGACTTCTTCGAAGCAGTCACCAAAGCTGTAGACAAGAGTAAGGTGGTTCACACAGCCTATCTAGATCTTGCCAAGGCTTTCGACACCATCCCCCACTCTGGAATTATAGATAAACTCACTAAACTAGGTATAAATCCCTATGTCACAAGATGGGTTGCCAACTGGCTCACTGACAGAACCCACACTGTGAAAGTAGCAGACTTCAAGTCCGACTTCAGACCAGTGACAAGTGGAGTACCACAGGCTTCAGTCCTGTGTCCTGTCCTGTTTGGTGTCGACTTCCCTGAAGTACAGGCTAACACAGAAGGTCTTTGGCTAATGAAGTTCCCAGATGACTGCCAACTAGGAGCCATAATCGAAACTACTAACGATGTGGACATCCTACAAAAGGGCTTCACTGAGACAGATGCCTGGTGTCAAAGCCATGGCCTCAAGCTCAATGCCAAAAAGTGCATTGTCACCCCCTTTGGTAAAAACTTTGTACCCATGAACTACAATATATGTGGTAGTATACTTAACACTGAAAGTGTGATAAGAGACCTTGGGACACAGGTGGTCAGTAGACTCTCCTTTGATAATCACATTGTCACAGTAGTCAGGAAATCCTTCTATGTGGCACACCTCATCACAAAAGGTTCCTCATGCAGAAAAAAAGAGGTCATTGTTCCCCTCTACTCATCACTCATTAGATCCATTATAGAGTACAACGCCCCTTTTGGTATGTACCTCACAAAACATCTACAACAACTGGAAAGCCTGCAGAAATACCTCACAAAGAGGATTAGCAGCCTCAAATACATGCCCTACTCAGACCATCTCAAAACACTCCAGCTTTACTTTGATGCATATCGCCTACTCAGAGGTGATCTTTGCCTAAAATACAAAGCTATGTCAAACACAGAGCTGTTGGACATGGTCCACTTAAAGAAATCCCAATCTCTCTGAGCTTCGGCCCCAAAACCTGGACTGAAATACAAAAGGAGGGGGTGTATCCATTTTCATAAATGATACCCACACCTCCAGGTTAGTGGCACAGCACGAGGCCTCAGAGACCATCCAAGTGCAACTAACAGTGGGCAAAGCTGCTTATCAAGTTGTAGCCTGCTACAGATCACCTACCTTGTCTCAGGACCTTCACTCAGCATTCCTGAGAACACTGGAAAATATAAAGGTCCTACCAAACACCATGATATTAGGAGATTTCAACTACCCAAACATTGACTGGGAGAATTACTCAAGTACAAACTCCTTTGCCTAATGCTTCCCAGAGTTTATAAACTCAAACGCCCTGCAACAGCTGGTTACTACACCCACTAGAGGTGACAACATACTGGACCTGATCATCACCAACATGGGAGATCAGTGTTCCACACCAGAGGTAAACCCCTCGCTGGTAAGAGCAGATCATAAAGTAATCACACTGGACATCCACATCCCAACCCCACCCCCAGTCAAGGAAACCACTGTGAAAAACTTTTCAAAAGCAAACTTCACACTTCTCAAGACTGAAGTGGAAAGTTTCAAAGCCCTCCTGCTACAGGATAATGCTATCCAATCCGCAGAATCCTTTATAAGTGCATTCTATGAGCATCTACAGGGATGCATGGATTGAGCCATCCCGAGTAAAACCAAGACTCACTCCTCCAAAATGAGGAAACCAATCTGGTGGTCCCTGGCCATAAATAAGCTATACAACAGAAGGAGGAAACTACTACATGATGGAGCAAAATCCCAAAAAGGAAAGGCATCACTGACCAATATTAGCAAGAAACTACGATCGCTCATAAAATTATTCAAGGCCAGTTTCTAAAGAAAAATTGCCAAGGAATCTAAAGATAACCACAAAGCCTTCTTTAGCTATATCACACATTTAGGTGGCAACTCTCAGACATGCTTTGAGCTACTGCAAAATGGCAAAAAATACACTGAACCAACTGACATTGCCAACATCCTGGTGGACAAGTTTAGTGCAGACTTCACCCCTCCCCTCAACCCCAAAAGGACCTGTGTCCATCCCAGAAGAATGCAGAGCCCCAGACATCACGGACATGCAGGTAAAAACAGCCCTCTTCAAGGCTAAGAACACAGCATCAATGGGACCGGATGGTGTCCCAGGCTGTATCTTACATGAGCTCCAAAAGAAACTAAACTCTCACCTAAATTCACTGTTCAGACTCAGCCTTACCACAGGCTATGTACCCAAAGAATGGCATACAGCAACATTCATCCCGCTCCACAAAGGTGGTGCCACAACAGAACCTGGGAACTATCACCCTATAAGCCTGACCAGCCTGGTCTGCAAAGCTATGGAGCGAATTGTCATGGAACTCATAAACAGAGACATTGGGAACCTCCAGACACTGGACCCTACCCAATTCGGCTTTGTTAAAGGCAGATCCTGCCTCCTAAACCTAGTTGACTTCTTTGAAACAGTTACCAAGGCCGTAGATGAAGGGAAGGTAGTCCACACAGTCTACCTGGACCTCACTAAGGCCTTCGATACCATTCCCCACTCTGGCATCATAGACAAGCTTACCAACTTGAACATTAACCCCTATGTCATGAGATGGGTGGCCAACTGGCTCACAGATAGAACACACATGGTCAGAGTTGTGGGTGCCATGTCCAACTCTAAATCAGTCACAAGTGGCATCCCACAAGTATCGGTCCTGGGACCCCTCCTGTTCAGTATATACTTTTCTGAGGTACAGACAAGCACGGGAGGACTATGGCTGACCAAGTTTGTAGATGACTGCAAACTGGGGGGTCATAATTGACTCTCCAGCTGACACAGACATCCTCCAGAAGGGTCTTACAGAGACAGATACCTGGTGTCAAAACCATGGCCTCAAGCTGAATGCCAAAAAATGCATAGTCATCCCCTTTGGAAAGAACAAAGTGCCCATGAATTACCACATAGGTGGTAATCCACTAGGTACATAAAATGTAATTAGGGACCTGGGGACCCAGGTAGATAGTAACCTCTCTTTTGATAATCACATTGCCAAAGTGGTTAGATATTCCTTCTATGTAGCCCACCTAATCACAAAAGGGTTTACCTCTAGATCAAGAGAGGTCATTGTGCCCCTCTACTCATCACTCGTTAGGCCCATAATACAGTACAATGTCCCATTTGGTATGTACCTTAATTGGCACATGCAACAGCTGGTAAGACCACAGATGTACCTCACCAAGAGGATCATGGGCCTCAAAGAGATGCCCTATGCAGCTCGACTAAAGAAACTCCAGCTCTACTCGGTTGCTTACTGCCTCAAGAAAAACAAATCTCTTAGAGCCACATGCTCCAGTGAATTATACCTCAGCAAAGCAATAAAACAGGATGTGCTGGAGGGATAGATTCCTGTCCCAGAGATTTCCCTCACTCTGGAATAGAATCTCAGTTGATGTTAGGCAAAGCCCCTTGCAGACTCTCTTCAAGAGGAATCTTGACAAGTGGATGGGAAATTGTAAATTTACCCCTGGGATCACTTCAGTGGCCCTGCTAGACAGAGGCCCAGGAAACTAATTTAAAAGGTAGGCGAAAGCCAATGCATTCTGGCTAGGCTTATAAATGCCCTTGGGCAGATAGCCTAGTACCTACCTATGAACCTATGAACCTACATGCTCTAGGGACCTAAACCTTGTCACCACAATAAACAGAACATGCTGGAGGAATAGATTCCTGTCCCAGAGACTTCACATACTTCAGAATAAACTACCTATCTATAGCAAACAAAGCTCCTCATTAGCACTCTTCAAGAAAAATCTTGATGATTGGATGGGAAATAGGAAATTCACCCTGGGGATCACTTCTGTGTCTCTGCTCAACCATGGCACAGGAAAATAAATTTCTTGGGTGGCAAAAGCCAGGGTACCTTTTTGGCTGGGCTTGTATAGGCCCCAGGACCGATAGCCTAGTACCTACCTATGAACCTGTAAACCTTTGAGCCCTGCCTAAAAAGGTAATATGGGGACAGCAAGAGCCTTGGCCAGTATTCAGAAGCATAGGGGCGACAGGTGCAAACCATCTGTAGCGAAGCAGCAAGGCTTATCTATCATGTCATCACAGACAGACAGAGACTGGATCCCCTTTGAATGACACCAGAAGCTCAGCCAATTGTTGAAGTTTATCATCTTTCTGTTGTATTGCAGTATCATGTAGGTGAAGGTAAGATGCTACTCAAGGTTTGACCCTGTGTGTGCCAGCATGTGGTGCATTAACCCATATATGATATGGTCATGGCCTATGCATACAATACACTCACAATACACCTAGTATGGTAAGCCTGCTGAGGTTAGCAAATGTGAAAAAAACCTTTGTGCAAACTGTCAGCGAGTAATGTCTGCATTGCACCCTGTAACTCCATATTGCTTGCTGAAGTGTAAAGACGTACTTAATTTGGATTAAGAACACCACACTTGCCAACTGTGTGTGTGTGTGTGTGTGTGTGTGTGTGTGTGTGTGTGTGTGTGTGTGTGTGTGTGTGTGTGTGTCTGTCTGTCTGTCTCTCCCTGGGGAGAGACCAACCTTTTTAGAGACTACTCACACCCCTTAAAAGTGCTATACTCATCTTTGTCATCTCATGATGTCACCATCCCACAAATATACCTGTGGAAAGAAAAAGTCCCAGTAATGTGTATGGTGCATCATGCAAATGTGTACTGCTGTAATATCATAATGTAGTTAGATAGGGGTTTGAATCTGGCACTTGCTAACTGTGAGTGTGTGTGTTTCTCTGGGAAGAAGTAACAATTTTGGAGAGTACTCACACACCTTAAAAGTGGTATACTCAACTTTGTCAAGTCTGATGATGTCACCATTCTACAAATATACCTGTGGAAATTTAAAAGCATGGTAATGTATATAGCACATTGTATAAATGCATACTGATGTAGCTTTGTAATATAGGTAGATAGGGGTTTAAATCCTGCATTTGCCAACTGTGTGCATGTGTCTTGTGGAGGAACAACTTTTTTGGAGACTACTCACACACCTTAAAAGTGGTATACTCATCTTTGTCATCTCATGATGTCACCATCCTACAAATATACCTGTGGAAAGTTGAAATCCCAGTAATGTGTATAGCACCTCATGTAAATGCATACTGCTGTAGTATCCAAATATAATTAGGTAGGGGTTTGAATCCTGCACTTGCTAACTGTGTGTGTCTCCCTGAAAAAGTCAACCTTTTTGGAGACTACTCACACCCCTTAAAACTGGTATACTCATCTTTGTCAAGTCTCATGATGTCACCATCCTACAAATATACCTGTGGAAAAATGAAATCCCAGTAATGTGTATAGTGCATCGTGTAAATGCATACTGCTGTCGTGTCATAATGTAGTTAGGAAAAAGTTTGAGTCTTGCACTTGCTGACTGTGTGCACTCCAGGTGTGTGAAACCGTTGGCCAATGTGGAGTGGGTTTTGATTTTTCTAGTGTATGACATATCACAATGACAACTGTATGTGCATTACACATGTAAGGTAGCTGTGGGGCAAATCCATATACATAAATGTGACCTCAAATATTTCATAGGTGGGTACTCTGCTTTCTCCATGAATGCATCTGTTATCTTTGCCAGAGCATGCTGGCACTTTCCAGACCTTAGGTCACTTCTGTATGCGTGTGACAAGCTTAGCCACTGCAGTGATCCCTGGGCTACGTCTTCCGTTTCACATCCACTCATCACTGTTTCTATTAAGAGTGTGAGTGAAAGTTTATGCTTGAGGTATATTTGAAACCTGTTCCAAAGCAAGCAAAGTCTGGCAAAGATTACTAATCATTATAGGTGTGCAACAACCTCTGTGGATCTGCATACAAACCCTTTATTTCTTATGCGCTCCACAGAGAGATTTCCAAAACCCTTTGGTAATGTGATTATCAAAGGAGAAATGACTTAACACATGGCTCTATGTATACATTAGTACCTGTTCCACATTTTGGGGGCTACTACCTATGTGGTACTCTGGGGATACTTTGTTTTCTAAAAGGGGATAACTATGCTTTCTTTGGCGTATAGCTTTACAGCATGAGTTCGACACCAAGTATCTGTCTGTATGATACCCTTTTGGAGGATGTGTGTGTGTCATCTGGAGAATAAAGTATAGCCCACAGTATGCATTGTCATCAGACATGGCAGACATATCCCTACTGTGTTTGCTTGTACCCAAGAAAGCTATATGCCAAACAGGAGTGGTCCCAGGACTGAGTGCAGGTGAATACCACTTGTTACTGGCATAGAACAGTGCATGGAGGCTGCAAATGTTACTGTGTGTCCTACATCTGTGCGTCAGTTGTCAAGCCATCATCTAACAATTGTTTATGGTCAGTCTGTTGAGGTTATGTATAATACCAGTATGTGGGATGGGTATAAATTGCTGGTGATCTATAGCTTGGCTGTGTTGACCTCCCCTCCCTCACCTATAGCCTTGTTGACTGGCTTGAAGTCTCCTAGGTGTAGGAGCCATGATCTGGCATTTAGAGAACCTAAGTGGGTATGGTGCAGTGTTTGCAGGTTCATAATGTCTCTGTTAATGAGTTCCATAATGCTGTGCTCCATAGCCTTCCAGATAACATTGGTCTGGCTTATAGGGTGAGAGTTTCCAGGACCTATTGTAGTTCTACCCTTAATCAATTTATGTTAACATTTGCACTGTGTGTGATGAGGGTGGACAGGTTTAAGAATAAGTATATTAGAGGGTCAATCCAGGTTTGAAGGTTAGTAGACCATGCCAGATAGGCAGGATTAAGTTGGTTTGTCCATGTGCTGAGGAGGGATGCAGAGTATATTGTGAAATAGATGCTAAAGATGAAGCCGCCAGGTAACAGGAAAAGAGGAATGTCTAAGATGAGGTTTATGGCTGTGGTGAGAGAGGACATGCAGGTGTATGGTATGACAGCGCAAGATGCAGAGGGCAGGAAGAAATAATGTACTGTGGCGACCCCAAAAAGGAGCATCCGAAAGGAGAAGAAGAAGAAGACATTGTAGCTCAACCCTTGTGGACTGTGAACACCATTATCGTGTGTCATTCCACAAGTATGTAACCTGTATAGAGGCTGCATCTAGACAGAGCATTTAGGTGAGTGGTGACTTCATATGTCAGCTTGTGTATGACACAGCCAGGGACACTGTCCAGTACCATTGCCACTGTGGTGTGTACTTTGTTAAAGAGATGTTTTAACTAGAGTGTCTGTGAATCATCAGGTTTTACATTCTTCAGGTCTGGAAATGTGGCCCTTGTGTAATGACAGGGTGGTGAAATCCACATTCAGACTGTCTGACAAGGAATTGGTAATGTCAGTCAGATAAGTGTACTGTGTGACCATTTACATTAACTGTGACCTTATCTGAGATTTCCCCTGTAGATTATGAACAGCACTGAAGAAAGCTTTAGTGTTGTCTTTGGAATCCTTGACATTTTGTATTTTGAAGCTTGCCTTGTATGGTTATTGAGGGATTGTATCTTCCCAATGATACTGACCAGAGAGGTTATCCCTTCTTGGTATGTAACTCTTTTTTGGTACAACTTCACACTTTCTATTATATATTCAGTTTATGGCAGGGGTCCATGAGACTAATGCACTTTTACTGTATACGTGAGAATGTCTTGTGTTTGTGATGGCACGGTCCATGCAACCCTGTACGTGAACAGTGTGCATTAATAAAGGATTATGCAGCTGGGACAGTGTTAACCTTAGTAATGCAAACCAATGACAGATAGCAACAACAGCATCACCCACCGCACAGTGTCAACCCATGTCAGACACACACATGCGTACTCAAGTTCCAAAATGTGTGTAGTACAATGCATACTGGCCACCAATAGAAAGTATGGAGTGTTAACACTGGCCAATACAGGGCATGACACCCTGCCCATGTGTCCAATATGCATGTACATGCAGACAGTGCACCTCCACCATGTTCACAAATGTACACCTGCAAACCTGTGCTGCACACACCCCACACTTACTGTCCACTGTATAACACATGCTGACACCACTACACACATCAGCCAAGTGGCACATAGGCAAACAAAACTCAATTGGAATAAACACTGGTGGAAACAATACAGCATTGCTAATTACAGCTGCTAGGTCACAGATACCTACTCAGCTACACCATCAAGGATATCATTACACTTTACTGCTGACAACATGCTACTCATTCAACCATTGCTATACTTTATTAAAGTCACTCTGTGCATCAGCACCATGTTAGCCTGTTCCTGCATCAATGTTACAGATGACAGGAGATGGCACAGGTTTCATCATATGCACAGGGTGTGTTGTTGGTTTGCCAGAGGCCTACACTGAGCCATACAATCGACATGTGAGTGTGTGTGTGTGAGGGCCATGAGTACTGTTATGGGCCAATGTAGATGTAATGTGTGCGAGTATGTGTTTGCCCTAGGTTTCTGGTTTATGTGTGTGTCTGCATGCACACAGTTCCACCATGTGGCTGCCATATACGGGGATTTGTGAGACAGCTACAGACTGTACCTGGCAGGCTTTACAGATCACCGTCTCTGGCCATGGATATGGAACCTGTGCCTGGCAGGGGTGCTACAGACAGTATCAGGTGCTAATCCAGACTAGGTACTACTCGAAGAGGTTGACATATGTCCACTGGATCCAGGTCCCTGCTGGGACTGGCCAGAGCCACGTACATGTGGTCTTCTAGGACGGTCTATGGACAGCCCCCCCAACATTTCTGGGGCTGGTACTGGCACTACGGGAGTGGCTGTGGCTTGCTGGATGTCCATGGCGACCACTAGCTGCTGATGTTGCTGGCATATGTCCATGTTGACGTCTCAACCATCCCACACTGTCCTGACACATGGACATGACATTGTGGAGGACATCCAATGTCTCAACCCAACGTTTATCAATGACCTCAGTGTAATTACGTATGGCACCTGCTAGGTCACAGATACTGTCATTTACAGAAGTGTTATGAGCCCTCTGTGCCCTTAGTCCCTGTCTGGTGTACTGCTCCATTAATGTCTGTGCCTCCATGACAGCCTGGAACATGCATGTGGTAGAATGAGGTGTGGCACGTCTGCCAGGGGCATGATGACCAGCAGTGCTCTGACGAGAACCCCTGGGCATCTGCCTATGTGGTACCATTCCAGACATCTGGCTATGGCTGCTGTGTCCTGATACATGTGCCATAGATACCACACTGTTCTGGCCAGTGCCAACCGTACACTGTCCCACAGCTAAGGGCAATGGTTATGATGGATGTACAGGCAGTATGCATAGATAGACTGTGTGCATAGATGGGATGGAGACTTGTGTACTGTCAATTGGTGGCCCAACAACAGACCCTGACAAACCTGCCTGTGCCTCAACACACCTATCCTCATGATCACTGTCTGTCTCAGTGACATCAGGTTCCCTGCTGTACTGAACCAGCCCCACCTCAGCACCTGTGAGTGGAAAACAGGAATCACACTTTAAGACCTGAACATGATGTCAGACCACATGCACACAGGTGCACATGCACACATGCAAACTGTGCACATGCACACTTGCATACACACAAAAATACACTCCTCCCTAAACCAGACACACACAACACCATCAATCTCAGAACATACACAATAGCAGGTGATGGTGGGGTACAGTATCACAAGCAAAACAGTCATATCACACATGTCAGCATGCAGGACATATGTTGCTCAACAGCATGCAGTACAAGTGTAGACAGTCATTGTTACTAACAGTATTCATGGCTTTGATGTATATGTTTTGTTACTAGGTGATGGGCCTCCCCCTGGAACACAATGCATACAGGGACACAACATTGCTGTGCAGGTATTCAAAACTCTGTAATGTACTGTGCACCATAACTCACATGTGTACATACCATGGCTGGATGTGTATCTGTGTGTCAGATAGGTATCCAATGCTGATTACAGCCTCTGTGTCATTAGCAAATAATTGTAGACACATTTTTAGCACATGCATGATGAGTATTCACACCAGGGATCACGTCAGTTGCCCTGCTGGACAGGGGTCCAGGAAAGTAAATAATGTGGGAAGAAATAGCCAGGGAATTGTTATGGCTAAGCTTGTATAGGCCCTAGGGCTGATAGCCTAGTACCAACCTATGAACCTATGAACATCATCAGTGGTGCATGGATAATTGATGGAATACCATTCGGCCACATACCCAATGTACGGTACTTATGGTGAGTGTAGATCATATTGTGGACATGCCAGTGTCATCCATGACATGGCATGCTAAAACACAACTGCATATTTAAACACTACACATACCCAATGTGTGTCATATGACCTAGCCACTCAATAGCATCGCAAGACATATATGTGTCAGTTGTGCAAATGGTGATTGGTATGCATATTATTTAGAGATGCATATGTGTGCACACACGCAACATTAAGGTGTTTAGCAATGAACGCTATGTGTAGTACTGTGGTTACAATAACTGGATAGGGTATAGTACCATAGGCCATCATCATGAGTCATCATGTGGTCACTCAAGGCTACAAATGTTTCCCAAACCAGCACTACTCATGCTGTACTGGAACTGTACTACCTTGGCTACATTCATAATTTCACAACCAGTTGTTACATGAGTTGGTAAGGAGGCCAATAAGGAGCATTCACTGACATGAATGTGTAGTGTGTTGCAGAGTGTTTAAATGCCCCATGATAGGCCTCTACTCCTCAGGTATATTATGTGTAATGTGTGGATGAGATTTTGGATACTGGAGTGTGTCTTTACAGAGGGTTTGGGAATCCTTTATGTGTAGCATGTTAAAATTCTCTGTGTATGACATAGATGTGTATGTTATGTGCATGATGAGTATCAACTGTGCCTATCCAATGGTCACTACAGTCCAGCCACATTTGTTTGATATGGTCTGGGTATTGCATGTGTTTGAGGCAGCTTATCACATTAGTGAGATGTGTGTGGTCTTACACCAAACATGCACAGCATGCATTATGGGTAGGTGTGTTATATGTATACATGGCCTACACCTTAACTATGACCTGCACTTTTTATTTACAATAATAAATGTAGAACACACTCACCAGCATCTGTCCGCTGCCTTTATGTCACCCCAGAGAGACCTACATAGAGATGAGACAGTTTGTCAGTGGCCACAACTGTGGCATTGCTACTGTGTGTTTGCAGTCTTACAGTACAACAACAGTTTACATTCACAGGGTTACAGATTATGATCCAAATGATCAGTATTGCACAACAACAGGCTCCACATCTTTTAATGACACAATCCACATCTCACATATGCATGATCTACCAATACAGATAAGAGTAGTCTACAGATATGCCATGTTACCTGCATGTTCCATGTGTGGTTGCTGGGTGGCTCCAACCTCCATCATGGTGTATGTCTGTTGCTGTTGTTGTTGGGCAGGTGCCTCCAGGCTCAGGAGCAGCTCCTCCACTCTGGTGAGGAGGAGATGGATATTAACACCACTTCCTGTTGCAAGCTGTTGTCTCCACACATCAGCAGCATGCTGACGGACATGTCTTAGAAGATCACTGCAGTGGTGGCGTACCTGCTCATATTTCCGGTTATGCAGGCCTACCTCATGTACCCTGCGGACAACATCTTCCCACATTGCAGTACGCTCCTGCTGGTCCTGGCTGGTTCGTGAGAACATGAGACTGTAGTGCTGAATCATACTGGTGGTAATTATATCATCTTCAGCACTACTGTAACTGAGCTTCCTGCGATGCGCCATGATCTCTGGAAGACATAAATATGAAAATATGTCTGAGCAAGTCATATGGCACATTTAACATTATACAGTACAGATATCACTGAACTGTCATATATAGCAACCTATTAGCTAACCGAGAGTGAAACACTTTAACTGCCACTTATCACTGCTCACCCCACAACTGCTTGGAAGTGCCTGTCTCACTCTCTATCTAATGAACCATGTTCTGCACAGCAACAAAATAAAATCACTATATAAGACTATACAAGAGTACCTGGCACACTGTATGCAACATGATGCACCACCTAGCCACAGCAGATATAAATCAAGCTGATGTGTAAAGAAATATATCATCCATCACAATGAGTGTAAGGTCCAGTAAATGCATTACTATTATACCACACAACTTGTTAATAGCAAACCTGTGGCCAAAATATGTGCACAATTGGGAATATAGGTCGCATATTGCTGTAGTACACTATGAATGTTGCTAGATACGCAGTTATATGTTTTACCACACATATGTCAAAGGACGTGTTACAGACATACCCACACACACGTCAGACATAATTACAGGACACAAAGGCATGACAACCCAGATAAGCTTTCAGTGTGTACTATACAGTACTGTGTGTCAGTACTTACACAACCTTAATCTTGAGAAATGTAATCTGTGATGAATACAGGGACCACATAAAACAGTGGATGCAAGCAATGTGGACATACACCATACTTTGCTGTACAGGCCCAAAGCTTCAAGTAGTACTACAGTACACACAGGATTTGCATTCAACATTGGTACCAGTCAATAATCATAGATGTAGTGCTTTAGACTCCAATGACACACCCTAGTTAAAACCAAGGGACTTAATCACACTGTATGCAATAGCACTTTTTCTGTCTAGCAACAGAATACACAGCTTTTGCTAGGATCAAAACAAGGACCCATAATACCATGACATAAACAGTTTCCCACTAAGCTATCCCACAGATACATATCTTTGAAGTATTCACAAACACATTGACCATCACAGTCAGTCAACAGTACAGAGAATCTATTGCAACAAGTAGATGTAGGTGTGTATGAGTATATATATATATATATATATATATATATATATATATATATATATATATACATATACACATCCATTGGTGTACATATACATATATATGTAGGCACATATACATTTCACCTTTCATAGTGAGAATATCAGTTATACAAAGGATGTGAGGTATACAGTAATGTGATAAAATCACACAGTCTTGGGATAAATGCATTGAAGGTTTTCACAGCTCAGGCAGCTTTAGCAGGTCTCACTGGCTTCAACATTGCAAACTGAACAAACCACACACAGTGTTTAACCACCACATGTCATGTACCAGCACTGTATGCTGTCTTGTTTTTCACACACTAAAACTTACATGCAAATATGCGCATACTAACCTTCACCAACATATATATCTCCACCCTTCACAAACAGTTGCAATATGTCCCCTGCTCTATGCACGTATACAGATGTGAATATATATGACACATATATATTTCTCCGTATGTGTGTGGCATACACACACAGGGCCCACACTGTTGTAAGTCCCAGGACCTCACAGCTGAACTGTTGGGACTTGCTACAACACAAACAGGTGTCACATGTGAACACACACTAACATTAGGGGGGATATATATGGCTACAAATGCTAGATAAGCATAATAGACTGCTACAGCACTTGCCAATGCTAAGCTACAGTTTAATATGACTATCATGCATGTGTTGTTCTGTCACACCCATGTTTATATAATGTTAGCGCTAATCCCCCCAACAGCCATTGGCCACACTACTGTACAGAACACAGATAACATGGATCAGAACTTTGACATTTAATGCTGAGCTACACATTTCACAGGTATGTCCCACTGCCCACAGGTACACACAGTATTGTCCATAGCAGTAGTTAAGCAGAACGTCTGTGCAGAAAGAAGTACTGCTGCCACATATGAATGGTTCACATTATGTAGACTATTCTTCAATAATATCTACTACATTCCAGTAAATACATATGTCACATTCCTTTCCTTTGTATAATTTGGTAATATTTCTTTTTCTTTTTCTTTTTCCTTTTCTCTGTTTTTCTCTCTCTCTCTGTCAGTCTCTGCAATACAGTGATTGAGTTTGTTGGCAGAGATTGCAGCCTGCTTTTGTAGGTATTTGCACATGAGCATGTGATGGCCTCTACACCAATTAGTGGCCACCATTTGCTAATTGCATGCAGCCTGCTGTGGAATAATTGCAGTAATCACTGTCATAGCAACCCATTACTATAAATTGCTAACTCAGGTAGGTGTGGTCCTTTCAGCTTTCCAAGATGGAGATCATCCTTGTTTGCTGTGGACATCATTGTTCAAAACAGAAGGTTGGTATAGTTCTTATATCAGAAGCCAGGGGTGTAGCCAGAGATTTACATTTTGTACTCAGACCTAATGTTGCTGCTTCCAGTACCCACCTGTCAGTGTAGAAATGTACTCACCCCTCAAAATGCTACACCAAGATACATGGAAAGATGCACTTTATTTTCAACTTTTACAATTAACTGCCATACAAAGCTAGTTATAGACATGTATTCCTTTGGCACAAGAATTGTTTGTGAACTGCTATACTGTAAATATTCATTTACTCAGTTCTAAACAGTTTGTGCTTTTTTAGTGTTGACATTAGCACAAGCTGCTCAGAAAAAGCTGGACACATTTCAGTGCAGTGAGTATGCTTACCTACATCCTTGGTAGACCCTGCAAACACAGGTATATTCTACATTTGGGCAGGGGTGCAGAAGTACAGAGAGCATAAGTATTATCATGTGGATTTTATCTTGCTGGACTTACAGGGTTGCTGTGTACATCTTAGTTTATCAAGGCAAGTAGTCTGTCTGCATAACTCCCAGCTATGGACTTATCCACGTGGTAGCCAGAGATTAGCCTGTTATTTTTTGTCTGTGCACCACACAGGTCTTTTCAGCAACAGAGCAATGGCATTGTTACAGTTGGTTTCTACCAGTACATGGCTACATCCATTTGTATTTCAGTGTTGTATTCCTACATAAGAGTATGCTTCCGAAACTCCTTCCAAAGCTATTTGCACAGTGTGTAACAGCAGAAAGGCTGATATGCCTCTGTGTTTCTGCCTCTGCCAGACCTCTCAAACACTCTGGTACATATTTGAACAGACTCAGGGAAAAGTAAAGAAAAAGTCAGGGACACCTTTAAAATATTAGTGCCATTAAGTTGAAACACTGAGAGAATCAGAGCATATGAATTAATACACCTTTTCTGAAGTAAAAGAAGTGTCTAACTCTTAATTATTGTCATTATTCATTAAGTGTAATTCACCACCTTTCTCACCAAAGTCAGTAGTTTTAGTAGGGATTTAGAGGGACAGAGCTAAAATTTGTGTCAAAATCAGGGACATCCCTGAAAATTAGGGACAGTTGGGAGGTATGGCCTCTGCCCTAAACAGATATGCCAATGTTTGTCCTGCTGTGATACTGTGTGGGGTTGTAAAGTGATGGTGTAACATTATTCCCTGCTAGAATGGCTGTTTCTCTTATCACAGTCATGTAATGTAATCCCACAAAAACTGGTGGTAAAGATCCACATTCCTGTTTTTCCTTTACATTCACTCATTCTGATGCATGATATATTTATTTCAGCACCAAGTTATTATATATCTACCTGTGGCTTAGTGGTACTTCATGTTGTGTAGTGTATACAAGGTCCGGGGTTCAAGACGGACATAGGTGTTTTATTTTGCTCCTGAGCAGAACAAGGGCCCTCACATACAGTGTGACTAAGGCACTTTTAAGCAGTTGTAAGCGGGTTTGCGTGGGTTTGTGCGATGCTTAGCAATGCTTAGCTAAGCGCAAACAAGTGCACACTCATGCAAGCCCGCTAACTACTGCTTAATAGTGCTTACTCCTGCTAACCCCTGCGCTCATTTCTTTGAAAGAAAAGAAAAATGGGGAGATAGGAAAGTGGTGAAAAAGGGGCACAAAGAGGGAAAGACAGTATGGAAAATAGCTCAGGATGTGCAGGAAGGTGTAGGGAAGGTCCATAGCTGCCCATTTCTTTAACCGCAACAGCTGTGCATATGGAATAAATTTGGAAGTAGATATGAAACCTTCAACCCCTGAAAGAGGGGTGAGGACAACAAAGTATGTTGTAATGCCAATTAAATTGCATTTTATGTGTCCAGTGGACATGTGTGCAAAATGGGCAGCTATGTATGGGGCGTAATTTTTTTTTTTTTGGGGAGCAGATTGTCCTTTTCTTTCAGGTGAGAGTGGAATGTGGGGTAGGGAAAGTAGGTATATTTGGGGAGGTAGGTTGGGGAGGTAAACAGACAAGACAAACAAGATGCATACAGAGGCGGTATATGACACATGTGGTGGGTGAACACCTTTGACGGGGAGAGATGTTTGGAAATCGCAAGCCCATGAGCCCACAGATGGAAACAGTGGGACTGAGGTCCCCACCAATGGGCAGTCACCACTGCACCTTCACAGCCCAGAGGGCGGCTGTGCTGGGGCTGTGTAGGAGGGGCAGGCTGACCCAGGAGTTGAGGAGTTGTGCCACTCGTGCCTCAAGCTGGTGTAGAGGTTCTGCAACAGAACATTCAATCTCTCTATGCACCACAGCCCGGACCGTTCGAAGGGTGATAGGTGGCCCTCCTCCACTCACGCTTGCACGGGGGGGGCCGAGCCCCATCTCCTGCAGCGCTTCCACCCGAAGGTGGCACAGGGCCAATGGAGGAGGAGGTCCTAGGCTGGGCACCGGACCTGCTAGTGCCAGGTGCCATGGCCAGCTGACGTGGGACAGGTGGGTCCGCTGGGACTGACCTTCCCATACAAACTATGTTTTGGAGGGTTTAATAAAGATATGGGTTAGTAACAGTCAACAGCATTCCCAATTAGTTATAACAGTATGCAGAAGTATTCCCATTAACCCAACACACCAGATTTGCAACAGTTGAAAAGCAAGCATAACACATGCATATATAGAACAATAGTGGACATTACAACAGCATGCAGGTTGAATTGATGGCAACAGGCCACCAATATTGTGGTATTTTAACATGGCACATGCATAGAAATAAATGCAAATATTTATAAACCAATAGGACATATGTCCCAACAAATGTTTTGAGATTAGACATACCAATTGAGGTGTGGAATTGCATTTTTTATGCACATACAGTTGGATGGAAAAGGATAGCTCAATTAACAACTTATATATCCTTCTAATTTTCACTACATTCCTATTGACTGCAGTTATACATCCCTTACATGTATTATTACACTACCCAATGTCCTTATATTGTGCAATTGGATTTTGCTGGATCATTATATACATCAGCTGTATCTTACATACAAACTGTCCAAGATGCAGATATTACTGCTACATATTTTGAGAGTTGCTCACACACACTACTGCTAAGATGGTACACTGACAGCTCTACTTTCAATACACAATACCAAGCTACTCATGTGCCAGATTAACCTGTACATGCTGGGCATGAACCAACAGTTGAGGGCTGTAAATATGCATAAAAGCTACTGGCACTCCCTTCATCCACGTTATATGGGCCTACCCAAGTGTGGGTTAACACTGCTTAATACAACAGTATTATTTGTAAAATGCAACAGTACAACAACATATCAAAGAAAATGGCACAGATGCACTCCAGGAATTATACATTTATTAAAGGATTATTACACCTTTATTTATTGGGTTAAAATACTTTTTGAAGGTTCTCTCATTTATTTTATATAACAGTACATGCAGAATAATTACTAACCTGCCTGATGATGCAGCCTTTGCAACCTATCTTCATGGGCTTGCTGATTCATAGCCCGGACACCTGTAGCTGTAAAGTAAATGCAGTGATACTGAGACATACCTATCCATAGTATAGACAAGCATAGCAATTCTTAAGTACTTAATACAATGGCTACTTACTCAGTACTGGGGCATTAGGCATCACATGGGACTCCTGGATTCACTGGTCCAGTTGATCTTCCTTATGTCACTTCAGGACAGAATAATGGTGCCTGACCTGCTCACCAGTCCAAGGAATACCAGTGGCACTGGTGAGATCACGAGCAAGACTGTTCCAGGCCTCCATTTTATATTGGGTGCTCTGGTACTGGCCCCACAGGAGTCTTTCCTCATGATTGTGGACAAGGAGCCAAACCATTACTTTGGACTCCTCAATGCCCCAGTGTTGCGCTCGAAATCGAGTGCCTTTTCCAACACCAGCCATGATGAATGCAGAAGGGAGCAACAACTGGTTATGGCAAGTATTCCCACCTGTGGAGCTTAAATATTCCTCATTTCCCGCACTTATTTGTGGTTGGCCAGTTTTGAAAAAACTCAGCTGTAGGCACACCTGCTTAGCTGATGTTGGCAATGTTTAATATTCCTTTGATAAATATGTGTCTGTTGAAATTGCATGGTTATGAAATGCTGTCATGGCTTAGTGGTTATGTACTCTGACTATAGTGCACAGTATCCTGAGTTTGAGCCTTGTCACTGCTTTTTATTTTCTTACTGGCCAGAGCTGAATGGTTAAGGTACAGTAAAGGAGGTGTGGCCATGTTTAGCCGACTTTGCCCAACTTTGCCCGACTTTGCCCAACATTGCTCAACGTTGCCCGACGTTGCGCTGGTCAGCACAGTGCACAGCTACAAGCAAATATGTTGTAGTTAAGCTGGTTAGCGTGGTGCACAGCTATGCGCAAAGACATTGTGCTTGTTAACGCGGTGCTCAGCTACGAGCAATTGGTTTTAAATATGCTAAATACTGCTAAAATTTGCTTAGCAGTGCTTTATATTGCTTAAAATAAGTTACTCATGCCTCAGAATGCATAACCATTTCACCTTCATATATATATATATATATATATATATATATATATATAATTCATTCACTACTACATATAACATTTGAATGCTTTTTACAAAACTTATACATGATAAATGTCAGGAAATATTTTTGTATACAGATTTCCAACAAAAAATGGAATAAGTGGGACTTGAACTGGGAAAGCCTCCTTTTTGTGCGAAGGCTCTAACCACTACGCTATAACTATTTTGCTTTATTTGCATATATTTTTCTTATTGTCCTCTTCGGTGTCTAAGCTGCTAACTGTAGCTAAGCAATGGGCAATCCGGCACAAACACGCTCAAATACGGGCAGCTATATCGGAAATAAAACAAAAAAAAAATAAATTTCTTTTAATTTTTAAATTTGTACGAGGTTTAACATATGGGGGAGTGTAGTGTTACAATGTACACATGTGAGCGGACTTACTTATGTAACTCGACATTTCTTGAGTTTCGTCATTGCAGGGGTGTGGATTTTTGGACTGCTCGGCAGTCCGACATGCCCCCTACACTTGGCCATGCTCCATGTAAGCTTTAGAGTTGAGGTAGTGTGCCCTCATTAATATGCATGGTGAGCTGCCGTCATACTCTTAGACTGGCGTTTCCGTGTACGACTAATCTAGTCTTACACAGAAGATAAGTAAATCCTGGGGTTTATCTTTTAATTACCCAGATCTGTGCTGAACAAGTGCCCGATATCTCAGTTTCATCTTTATTTTATTTTATTTATTTTACATTTGTTAACCGGGGGTGTCTGACTGAGCCGAAAAGGCCCTTTTTCAGCAGAGGCCCAGAGAGAAAAGCTCCACATAGAAAAATTACAGATACATTTAGACATGATCAATATAAACACAAATTACAAAAGACATGTTTTTACAGTGGTATGCAGCACATCAACAGTTACAGTGGAGAGAACAAACAAAAAAATATTTAAAAATAAAGGTACTTACATTTGTGGTGTACAGCTGAAATTTGGAATATGTGCTAAATCTTCATGTATATTTCAGAATAAAAGTCTCTACAGTACCCCAACTTCATGTACATTTCAGAATAAAAGTCTGCACAGAAGAACTGATGAAGGTGGTTTATTGTGTAGTAGCAGAATACAGTGAAGGTAGATACCAATAACATCTGAATTAAATTCTATGTTAGTGTCTCTGTGGTGCAATCGGTTAGTGCATTCGGTTGTTAACCAAAAGATTGATGATGCAAGCCCACCCTGGGACGCTGCTTCTTGCTAGTGCAGAGGCCTAAGTTTATGACTTATGAACCTACTGTCCCAAATAGCAGTGATGACAAACTAAATTAGACTGAATTAAACTATTCATAGCTTCTGTATCATTACACTGATCATAGATTCTGTACTCATTATACTGTCTGTAGCTTCCGTACTCCTGATACTGTCTGTACCTTCTGTACACATTATACTGTCTGTAACTTCTGTACTCATACTGTCTGTAGCTTCTGTACTCATTATACTGTCTGTACCTTCTGTACTCCTTATACTGTCTGTAGCTTCTGTACTCATTATACTGTCTGCAGCTTCAGTACTCATTATACTGTCTGTACCTTCTGTACTCATTATACTCTCTGTAGCTTCTGTACTCTTTATACTGTCTGTAGCTTCTGTACTCATGATACTGTCTGTACCTTCTGTACTCATTACACTGTCTGTAGCTTCTGTACTCATTATACTGTCTGTAGCTTCTGTACTCATTATACTGTCTGTAGCTTCTGTACTCATTATACTGTCTGTAGCTTCTGTACTCATTATACTGACTGTAGCTTCTGTACTCATTATACTGTCCGTAGCTTCTGTACTCATTATACTGTCTGTACCTTCTGTACTCATGATACTGCCTGTACCTTCTGTACTCCTTATACTGTCTGTAGCTTCTGTACTCATTATACTGTCTGTAGCTTCTGTACTCATTATACTGTCCATAGCTTCTGTACTCATTATACTGTCTGTACCTTCTGTACTCATTATACTGTCTGTAGCTTCTGTACTCATTATACTGTCTGTAGCTTCTGTACTCATTATACTGTCTGTAGCTTCTGTACTCATTATACTGTCTGCAGCTTCTGTACTCATTATACTGTCTGTAGCTTCTGTACTCATTATACTGTCTGTACCTTCTGTACTCATTATACTGTCTGTAGCTTCTGTACTCATGATACTGTGTGTAGCTTCTGTACTCATTATACTGTCTGTAGCTTCTGTACTCATTATACTGTCTGTAGCTTCTGTACTCATTATACTGTCTGTAGCTTCTGTACTCATTATACTGTCTGTAGCTTCTGTACTCATTATACTGTCTGTAGCTTCTGTACTCATTATACTGTCTGTAGCTTCTGTACTCATTATACTGTCTGTAGCTTCTGCACTCATTACACTGTCAGTAGCTTCTGTACTCATTACACTGTCTGTAGCTTCTGTACTCATTATACTGTCTGTAGCTTCTGTACTCATTATACTGTCTGTAGCTTCTGTACTCATTATACTGTCTGTAGCTTCTGTACTCATTATACTGTCTGTAGCTTCTGTATTCATTATACTGTCTGTAGCTTCTGTATTCATTATACTGTCTGTAGCTTCTGTACTCATTATACTGTCTGTAGCTTCTGTACTCATTATACTGTCTGTAGCTTCAGTACTCATTATACTGTCTGTAGCTTCTGTATTCATTATACTGTCTGTAGCTTCTGTACTCATTATACTGTCTGTAGCTTCTGTACTCATTATACTGTCTGTAGCTTCTGTACTCATTATACTGTCTGTAGCTTCTGTACTCATTATACTGTCTGTAGCTTCTGTACTCATTATACTGTCTGTAGCTTCTGTACTCATTATACTGTCTGTAGCTTCTGTACTCATTATACTGTCTGTAGCTTCTGTACTCATTATACTGTCTGTAGCTTCTGTACTCATTATACTGTCTGTAGCTTCTGTACTCATTATACTGTCTGTAGCTTCTGTATTCATTATACTGTCTGTAGCTTCTGTACTCATTATACTGTCTGTAGCTTCTGTACTCATTATACTGTCTGTAGCTTCTGTACTCATTATACTGTCTGTAGCTTCTGTACTCATTATACTGTCTGTAGCTTCTGTATTCATTATACTGTCTGTAGCTTCTGTACTCATTATACTGTCTGTAGCTTCTGTATTCATTATACTGTCTGTAGCTTCTGTACTCATTATACTGTTTGTAGCTTCTGTACTCATTATACTGTGTGTAGCTTCTGTAATCATTATACTGTCTGTAGCTTCTGTACTCATTATACTGTCTGTAGCTTCTGTACTCATTATACTGTCTGTAGCTTCGGTGCTCATTATACTATCTGTAGCTTCTGTACTCATTATACTATCTGTAGCTTCTGTACTCATTATACTGTCTGTAGCTTCGGTGCTCATTATACTATCTGTAGCTTCTGTATTCATTATACTGTCTGTAGCTTCTGTATTCATTATACTGTCTGTAGCTTCTGTACTCATTATACTGTCTGTAGCTTCTGTATTCATTATACTGTCTGTAGCTTCTGTACTCATTATACTGTCTGCAGCTTCTGTACTCATTATACTGTCTGTAGCTTCGGTGCTCATTATACTGTCTGTAGCTTCTGTATTCATTATACTGTCTGTAGCTTCTGTACTCATTATACTGTCTGTAGCTTCTGTATTCATTATACTGTCTGTAGCTTCTGTACTCATTACACTGTCTGTAGCTTCTGTACTCATTATACTGTCTGTAGCTTCTGTACTCATTATACTGTCTGTAGCTTCTGTACTCATTATACTGTCTGTAGCTTCTGTACTCATTATACTGTCTGTAGCTTCTGTATTCATTATACTGTCTGTAGCTTCTGTACTCATTATACTGTCTGTAGCTTCTGTACTCATTATACTGTCTGTAGCTTCTGTATTCATTATACTGTCTGTAGCTTCTGTATTCATTATACTGTCTGTAGCTTCTGTACTCATTATACTGTCTGTAGCTTCTGTATTCATTATACTGTCTGTAGCTTCTGTACTCATTATACTGTCTGCAGCTTCTGTACTCATTATACTGTCTGTAGCTTCGGTGCTCATTATACTGTCTGTAGCTTCTGTACTCATTATACTGTCTGCACCTTCTGTACTCCTTATACTGTCTGTAGCTTCTGTACTCATTATACTGTCTGTAGCTTCTGTATTCATTATACTGTCTGTAGCTTCTGTATTCATTATACTGTCTGTAGCTTCTGTATTCATTATACTGTCTGTAGCTTCTGTACTCATTATACTGTCTGTAGCTTCTGTATTCATTATACTGTCTGTAGCTTCTGTACTCATTATACTGTCCGTAGCTTCTGTACTCATTATACTGTCTGTAGCTTCTGTATTCATTATACTGTCTGTAGCTTCTGTATTCATTATACTGTCTGTAGCTTCTGTATTCATTATACTGTCTGTAGCTTCTGTACTCATTATACTGTCTGTAGCTTCTGTATTCATTATACTGTCTGTAGCTTCTGTACTCATTATACTGTCCGTAGCTTCTGTACTCATTATACTGTCCGTAGCTTCTGTACTCATTATACTATCTGTAGCTTCTGTACTCATTATACTGTCTGCAGCTTCTGTACTCATTATACTGTCTGTAGCTTCTGTACTCATTATACTGTCTGTAGCTTCTGTACTCATTATACTGTCTGTAGCTTCTGTACTCATTATACTGTCTGTAGCTTCTGTAATCATTATACTGACTGTAGCTTCTGTACTCATTATACTATCTGTAGCTTCTGTACTCATTATACTGTCTGTAGCTTCTGTATTCATTATACTGTCTGTAGCTTCTGTACTCATTACACTGTCTGTAGCTTCTGTACTCATTATACTGTCTGTAGCTTCTGTACTCATTATACTGTCTGTAGCTTCTGTATTCATTATACTGTCTGTAGCTTCTGTATTCATTATACTGTCTGTAGCTTCTGTATTCATTATACTGTCTGTAGCTTCTGTACCCATTATACCGTCTGCAGCTTCTGTACACATTACACTGTCTGTAGCTTCTGCACTCATTATACTGTCTGTAGCTTCTGTACTCATTATACTATCTATAGCTTCTGTACTCATTATACTGTCTGTAGCTTCTGTACTCATTATACTGTCTGTACCTTCTGTATTCATTATACTGTCTGTAGCTTCTGTACTCATTATACTATCTGTAGCTTCTGTACTCATTATACTGTCTGTAGCTTCTGTATTCATTATACTGTCTGTAGCTTCTGTACTCATTATACTATCTGTAGCTTCTGTACTCATTATACTGTCTGTAGCTTCTGTACTCATTACACTGTCTGTAGCTTCTGTACTCATTATACTGTCTGTAGCTTCTGTATTCATTATACTGTCTGTAGCTTCTGTACTCATTACACTGTCTGTAGCTTCTGTACTCATTATACTGTCTGTAGCTTCTGTACTCATTATACTGTCTGTAGCTTCTGTATTCATTATACTGTCTGTAGCTTCTGTATTCATTATACTGTCTGTAGCTTCTGTATTCATTATACTGTCTGTAGCTTCTGTACTCATTATACTGTCTGTAGCTTCTGTACTCATTATACTGTCTGTAGCTTCTGTACTCATTATACTGTCTGTAGCTTCTGTACTCATTATACTGTCTGTAGCTTCAGTACTCATTATACTGTCTGTACCTTCTGTACTCATTATACTGTCTGTACTCCTGATACTGTCTGTAGCTTCTGTACTCACTATACTGTGTGTAGCTTCTGTACTCATTATACTGTCTGTAGCTTCTGTACTCATTATACTGTCTGTAGCTTCAGTACTCGTTATACTGTCTGTAGCTTCTGTACTCACTATACTGTGTGTAGCTCCTGTACTAATTATAATTTCTGTAGCTTCTCTACTCATTTAATTGTCTGTAGCTTATTTACTCATTATACTGTCTGTAGCTTCTGTACTCATTATACTGTCTGTAGCTTCTGTACTCACTATACTGTGTGTAGCTTCTGTACTCATTATACTGTCTGTAGCTTCTGTACACATTATACTGTCTGTAGCTTCTGTACTCACTATACTGTCTGTAGCTTCTGTACACATTATACTGTCTGTAGCTTCTGTACAAATTATACTGACTGTAGCTTCCTTACACATTATATTGTCTGTAGCTTCTGCGCACATTATACTGTCTGTAGGTTCTGTAGTCATGATACTGTCTGGATCTTCTGTGCTCATAATAGATTCATAGGTTCATAGGTAGGTACTAGGCTATCTGCACGAAGGCATTTATAAGCCTAGCCAGAATGTGTTGGCTTTTGCCTCCATCTTAGATTAGTTCTCTGTGCCTCTGTCCAGCAGAGCCACTGAAGTGATCCCCGGGGTAAACTTTCTGTTTCCCATCCACTTGTCAAGGTTTCTCTTGAAGAGTGTTAGGGAGGAGCTCTGCCTAATGAAGACTGGAATCTTGTACAAAGCATGGGAAGTCTCTGGGACAGGAATCTATCCCTCCAGCATGTCCTGTTTATTGTTGTGGTGATGTTTAGATCCATAGAGCATGTGGCTTGAGGTGATATGGTTTTCTTTAGGTGGAGCTGGTCCATCAATTCTGGGTTGGACATGGCCTTGTAAGTCAGGCAGAGATCACCTCAGAATAGGCGGTATGCAACCGAGTACAGCTGGAGTTTCTTCAGTTGAGCTGCATAGGGCATCTGTTTGAGGCCAATGATCCTCTTGGTGAGATACTTCTGTGGTCTTTCCAGCTGTTGCTGGTGTCTTTTAAGGTACATCCCAAATGGGGCATTGTACTCTGTGATGGCTCTGATGAGTGATGAGTAGAGGGGCACAATGACCTCTTTTGATCTGGATGTGAACCCTTTTGTGATTAGGTGGGCCACATTGAAGAATTTTCTAACCACTTTGGCAATGTGATTATCAAAGGAGAGATTACTATCTACTTGGGTTCCCAGATCCCTTATTACATCTTCTGTATTTAGGGGACTACCACCTATGTGGTAGTTTGTGGGTACTTTGTTTTTTCCAAAGGGGATGGCTATGCACTTTTTGGCATTTAGCTTGAGGCCATGATTTTGGCACCAGGTATCCATTTCAGTGAGACCCTCTTGGAGGATGTATATGTCAGCCGGAGAGTCAAGTATAGCCCCTAGTTTGCAGTCGTCTGTGTGCTGCCTGTACCTCTGAGAAGTATATGCCGAACAGGAGGGGTCCTAGGACTGAGCCCTGAGGAATGCCACTTGTAACGGGGTTAGAGTCGGACCTAGCTCCTGCAACTCTAACCATGTGGGTTCTGTCTGTGAGCCAGTTGGCAACCCATCTTGTGACATAGAGGTTTATGTTCAGGCTGGTGAGCTTGTCTATAATACCAGAAAGGGTAATGGTGTTGAAGGCCTTTGTGAGGTCTAGGGGGCTGCATGTACCACCTTTCCCTCATCTATAGCCTTGGTAACTGTCTCAAAGAAGTCCATCAGGTTTAGGAGGCATGGTCTCCCCTTAACAAAGCGGAACTGGGTAGGGTCCAGTGTTTGGAGGTTCCCAATGCTTCTGTTAATGAGTTCAATGATGATGCACTCCATAGCCTTGCAGACCATGCTAGTCAGGCTTATAGGGTGAAAGTTCCTGGGGTCTGTTGTGGCTCCACCTTTGTGGAGCGGAATAACCATTGCTGTGTGCCACTCTATGGGTACGTAGCCTGTGGAGAGGCTGAGTTTGAACAGTGTGTTTAGGTGAGGGGTTAGTTCATCTTTGAGCTTGTGTAGGATGCAGCCTGGGACACTGTCCAGTCCCATTGATGCTGTGTGTTTGGCTTTGCTGTGGGCTGTTTTAACCTGAGTGTCTGTGATTTCAGGGGCTCTACATTCTTCTGGTATGGTTATGGGCCCTTTTGGGGGTGGGGGGTGAAGCATGCACTGAACTTGTCTGCCAGGATGTTGGCACATATACTGGATACTGTGTGTAGCTTCATCTACAGGATACTATGTGCAGCTTCTGTGTTCATTATACTGTCCATAGCTGTGGTACTCATTACACTGTCTGTAGCGATGTGTTCATTATAATGTCCAAAGCTGTGGTACTCATTACACTGTCTGTAGCATCTGTGTTCATTATACTGTCCATAGCTGTGGTACTCATTACACTGTCTGTAGCATCTGTGTTCATTATACTGTCCATAGCTGTGGTACTCATTACACTGTCTGTAGCGTCTGTATTCATTATACTGTCCATAGCTGTGGTACTCATTACACTGTCTCTAGCCTGTGTGTTCATTATACTGTCCATAGCTGTGGTACTCATTACACTGTCTGTAGCGTCTGTGTTCATTATACTGTCCATAGCTGTGGTACTCATTACACTGTCTGTAGCATCTGTATTCATTATACTGTCCATAGCTGTGGTACTCATTACACTACCTGTAGCGTCTGTGTTCATTATACTGTCCATAGCTGTGGTACTCATTACACTGCCTGTAGCGTCTGTGTTCATTATACTGTCCATAGCTGTGGTACTCATTACACTGCCTGTAGCGTCTGTGTTCATTATACTGTCCATAGCTGTGGTACTCATTACACTGCCTGTAGCATCTGTGAGCTGTGGTACTCATTACACTGCCTGTAGCATCTGTATTCATTATACTGTCCATAGCTGTGGTACTCATTACACTGCCAGTAGCGTCTGTACTGAC
>NC_056729.1:1816075122-1816215156 GCF_019279795.1 Protopterus annectens | reverse complement strand
TCAGTAGTATGCACTTACTGCATGTCCCTTTTTACAACCCCTGACTACACTCTGTTTCTGTCTCCCAGTGGGCTTTCCTCAGTAGTGTGCACTTCCTGCATGTTCCTTTCTAAAACGCCCTAACTACACTTTGTTTCTGTGTGTCGCACAGGCATCCCTCAGTAGGGTGCACTTCCTGCATGTCCCTTTCTAAAACCTCTTGACTACACTCTGTTTCTGTATGTCCCATGGGCATCCCTCAGAAGTGTGCACTTACTGCATGTCCCTTTCTAAAAACCCCTGACTACGCTCTGTTGCTGTCTGTCTCAAGGGCATTCCTCGGTAGTGTGTACTTACAGCATGTCCTTTTCTACACCCCCTGTCTAAACTCTGTTTCAGTGTGTCCCACTGGCATCCCTCAGTAGTGTGCACTTCCTGCATGTTCCTTTCTAAAACCCCCTGAATACGCTCAGTTTCTCTGTGTCCCATGGGCATCCCTCAGTAATGTGCACTTACTGCATGTCCCTTTCTAAAACCCCCTGACTACACTCTGTTTCTCTGTGTCCCACGGGCATCCCTCAGTAGTGTACACTTACTGCATGTCCCTTTCTAAAACCCCCTGACTACACTCTGTTTCTGTCTGTCTCCACGGGCATCCCTCAGTAGTGTGCACTTACTGCATGTCCCTTTCTAAAACCCCTGACTACACTCTGTTTCTGCCTGTCCCATGGGCACCCCTCAGTAGTGTGCACTTACTGCATGTCCCTTTCTAACCCACCTAAACACACTCTGTCTCTGTGTGTCCCACGGGCATCGCTCAGTAGTGTGCACTTACTGCATGTCCCTTTCTAAAACCCTGGCTACCCTCTGCTTCTCTCTGTCCCACGGGCATCCCTCAGTAGTGTGCACTGACTGCATGTCCCTTTCTAAAATCCCCTGATTACACTCTGTTTCTGTGTGTCCCACGGGCATCCCTCAGTAGTATGCACTTACTGCATGTCCCTTTCTAAAACCTCTGGCTGCACTCTGTTTCTGTCTGTCCTGCAGGCAACCCTCAGTAGTGTGCACTTACTGCAAGTCCCTTTCTAAAACCCTCTGACTACACTCTTTTTCTGTCTGTCCCACGGGCATCCCTCAGTAGAGCGCACTTACTGCACGTCCCTTTCTAAAACCCCTGGCTACACTCTGTTTTGGTATGTCCCAACGGCATCCCTCAGTTGTGTGCACTTACTGCATGTCCCTTTCTAAAACCTCTGGCTGCACTCTGTTTCTGTTTGCCAACGGGCATCACAAAATAGTGTGCTCTTACCGCATGTCTCTTTCTAAAACCTCTGACTACACTCTGTTTCTGTCTGTCCCACGGGCATCTCTCAGTAGTGTGTACTTACTACATGTCCCTTTCTAAAACCCCCTGACTGCACTCTGTTTCTGTCTGTCCCATGGGCATCCCTCAGTAGTGTGCACTTACTCCATGCCCCTTTCTAAAACCTCTGGCTGCACTCTGTTTCTGTCTGTCCCTCTGTTAAATAAAATCAAGAGTTCAATACACAGGAGGTTCAGGTTCAAAAGTTTACTAGTGTACACCAGGAGGCAAAAAACGTACAACTACAGAATTTTGTCTGACATGAAACAAGAAATATACAATTTTATAGTCTTTACATTCAAGTTGTGCCACCTTACTGACGTGGTATGTCACAGGGCATCTACATCACTTTAGCTTACAGTCCTCTATTCATAAAATATTGGTGATGCTGTATATTTAAAAAAGTTTTCCTCTGGTAACAATACGGCCTTGCTATCCACCTGGTCAGACATAATGTCTTTCTGTAAAGTTACTTCTTCAAGGCTTCAAACTAGTCCGAATACAATAGCAGATTCAGTCTTTAACTTCTTTGTTCCCTGTAACACTTTCCCAACAGCTGCATGTTATCTTAGTAACACATACACAAGGCCAAATCATCCCAGCAGGAAAGAGCAGAAGATTTCAATATTTCACATATTTAATTTACTGACCCAGCAGATAATCACTTGTGAAAAGCATAAACATTAAGATTTGCTGAGCTGGCAGCTGCCAGGGTCAGAGGTCAACTTGCTACAAGCCACACTGCAGTTTCAAAACTACTTGCAATTACACATGAATTCAGCCTTTTTGTTATATCATTAATAGAATAAAATGCATTACATACTACTTTGCTTTTAAACTAGCATTTCACATATATTAAAATGCATATTTTTCAAACATTTTCCCTCCTATTAATTCTTTTTATTCTATTTTGAAGTATGCATAATGTCATTTCGTCTTCTAACCTCTTCCACTAAGGATTTTCAGCTAGGTGAGTCATTTGATCTATACTTCAGAAAAAGTTTCATCCGAGATCAATTTTTCAATCTCAATATCTTGATAAAAAGTTTCAGTAACAGATACATCAATAAAATCTTTGATTAATCTTTTCATGCAGGGAATTGCACAGCAAACACATGCTCCTATTAGGAGTATACCCGCACAAATAGCAATCAGAATATTCATTAGGATGGAACCCCACCCCCAAATAGATTCTGTAAAAAGTCCATCAGTGGGTTTGGGCCTGGTTCAGTCATGGCTGATACTTGCTGAATTACCTCTAGGTGATTGTTTATTTCATGCCTATTGTCCGGAATGTACGCACAGCCTTCTTCTTTGATAAGATCGCACGTACCACCTCTCGCCGCTCGGGTGAAGTCAAGAGTCATTCAATTTTGTAGCACAACAGTTCTCATTGCATTCAGTTCATCAGTCACTAATTCTAGGGCAGACAAAGTTGCATTACTCATTACTTCGAGAAGTTTCAATAGTTTTCTCAACTCCCAGATTGATTTGACTGCTCCATATGCTGGGAATCTTCCTGCCCAAGATATAACACTGTCACTCAAGTCCATATGAGTCAATTTGCTTTTGTCCTTTACATTATTATGGACTTTCCAGCCAGCTTCGATCCATCCTACTGGATTTACAGGTTTCTCGACTGGACCACCAGGTTTCCGAGCGGCTTCTCTCACATTTCGTATCTTACCCAAAGGTAATTCTGCTGTATGTCTTATAGCTGGAACCAGATAATCAAAAAACAACTGCCGGACCAATTCTCAGGTAGCCATTTATATGCTTTTTTCCCACAAATAAAATAACAGTTTTCTACTTTAGTACTAATATGCATTAACCCTGCATGAAACATTTTCTTGTCTATAACTGACAATTGTTTAAATAAAACAGGATTTTTGCGAATTTCATTTATGGTTGTTTTCATTGAGTTCAAGTATGAGTCATAATTAGTGTTGCAAAGAATATTGCCATTACTAGTCTTAATATAACACCGATAAGATATTGTTATATTACATTTGCTCCAGCCCACCTGGAGAGTGTCATTTTTCTAAAAACATACAATTCCCTTTTGTGTGACAGGTAAAAATAAAGCTATTTTGTCCTGTGATCTCACAGTTCCTGTATCAAAAAGTAAATTTTCCCAAGTCTCATTTATCCCCAGAGGGACAGCGGACATTATCAGTCCTCCATATGCTGTTGGTATAGCTGTACAAACCCAGCAATTTGAAATGTTCATAGTCTCTGCGTATACACGCTTCATGGCTAGGTATGTGTTAAAATTTGGATGCCAGTCTATAGATGTTTCATCATGCCTTCCCACTTTCACTTGTGTGATTGAGTGTAAAAAAAAACTACAACAAGAGAAAATTGTCACAATTATAGTCAATAAATGTATACTCAACAAAATGATTATGCAACATCTCTGGGGTTGATCTATATTTCTATTTGCTTTGTTCTTGGCCATTTTTCCCTTGTTGTATATCAGTCATAAAGTTTTTATCAAGTTGAAAGTTCTTTACCGGTTTGCAGTGTGTCAAATGAACCCAGGACGTCCTCTCAGCCACTCTGACTGCAGTAGGCGTTGCCAACAGTACCTGGTACGGTCCTTCCCACTTTGGACTCACCCAATTCTTCCTCTTCGTCACTTTTAGCCACACCCACGTCCCGGGAGCCAAAACTGCTTCCACCGGTCTGGTCTGTTCCTTACCTGAAAAAGAGTTAAACTGCAAAACAGATTTATTTGTTAACAATTTCCTCATATAACTAGCTAATGAACTGTCAGCCTCTTGCTCTGGAGGCATGAGAGCTTTCCACTGAGGCACATAATATGCTCTCCCAAAAAACATTTTGAAGGGAGTTAAACCCTTCACATTTGGAACCGTTCTCATACTCAGCAGCACTAAAGGCAAACAGTATATCCAATTCTTCTGAGTCTCATCAACTAACTTCCTAAGTTTACTTTTAAGGATTCCATTGTACCTTTCCACCAGTCCTGCAGACTGTGGGTGGTAGGCACAATGGTTTTTCAAGGAGATTCCGAAAAATCTTCCAAGTTGCTGAATTGTCTGATTGACAAAATGTGTGCCATTGTCACTATAAATCCTTTCCGGAATGCCAAACCTAGAGATTACTTCTTTAATCAGGGCTTTCGCCACTGTTGCTGCATCCTGATTTTTAGTTGGAAAAGCTTCTAACCATTTAGAAAACATATCTACAATGACTAGACAATATTTTTTTCCTTCGCACTTAATTCCATGAAATCCATACAAATAGTATGGAATGGATACGGTGGTAAAGGAAAACTTCCTTGCTTAGGTTTAGATGCCCCTTGTGCATGATGCTTGTTACAAGTATGACAAGCTGCACAAAATTTTTTTGTGCAGTTTGTGAATCCGTATGTTTGGAATATTTGGTTTACTAACTGTACCATCCCCCCTGTTGAGACATGGCACTGCCCATGGCTCAACAAAGCCACATATCTAAATAAATTAGATGGCAATATCGTTTTTTTCTCTTTGGAAATGTACAGTCCATTTTCAAGAATTGCGCCTTGTTTTTCCCCATTTTTGTTTTTCTGCTTTTGTGGTAAGCGTCTGCATCGTTTTCAACATGTCTAAATCTAAAATCTCAGAGGGTTGTAATTCCTCATTCAAAAGTAAAGTTTCTGAGTCTGAGGCCACTTGCTTTGCAGCTGCATCAGCTCTCGCATTGCCTTTCGAAATTCTATCCTGTTGTTTTGTATGAGCTATACATTTGCAAATAGCTACTTTGGTAGGTAACTGAATAGATTCTAATAATTCCAAAATAAGCTGCGCATGATTAATTGGTTTTCCACTAGATGTTATCATTTTTCTATTCTTCCATTGTTGTGCAAATACATGTACTGTAGAGAAAGCATACTGACTATCAGTATATATGTTTACACATTTGTCTTTTGCTAAAGTACATGCTCGTGTCAAAGCTATCAGTTCTGCTGCTTGTGCAGATAAGTTATGTGGCAAGGGTTGGGCTTCTAAAATTTCAGTATCTGTAACTACTGCATGCCCCACTAGATTCTTTCCTGTAGGGCCCCTTCTGCATGAGCCGCCCATGTAATATGTCACCTCGGCATCATCCAAGGGCATATCTGTGAGATCTTGTCTAGGCAAGGTTAACTGTTCAATTTCCTGCAGGCAGCTGTGCGGTGTGCCATCCGCAGGAGTTGGGAGTAATGTTGATGGATTTAATGTCGTACATTGTTCAATTGTCATATAAGGTTGGCTCAACAGTATAGTCATACATGAAAGATGTCTAGCAGGAGAGATATATGCTACTTTTTCTTGCAGTAAAATTATTGCGACTGCATCAGGCACGCTCAATGTGAGAGGGTGGAACAACACCACCGAGGCCGAGGCCTGTACTGCCATTGCAGCTGCAACTACTGCTTGTACACAGTGAGGCAAAGATCGTGCCACTGGGTCTAACTGTGATGAATAATAGGCTATGGGGCATTGCTTATCCCCATGTTGTTGCATCAGCACTGACGTCATATATCCTTGCTTGCAATCTACAGTCTGAAAGAACCGTTTGTGATAATTTGGGAGTCCTAAAACTAATGAAGAAGCTATCAACTGCTTCAACCTGCAGAAAGCCGTTTCTGCTTCGGGTGTCCATTGTAATAAATCTTGTGCTGCCATTGGCATTTTATATATCAAGTCAGTCAATGGAGCAGATTCCAAAGCATAGTTCGGTATCCAACTCCGACAAAAATTAGTTGTCCCCAAGAAGGACATCATTTCCTTCTTGGTTGTTGGTTTGGGTGCTTGCAAAATTGCTGTCTTTCTATCTTTGTCTAATATCCTACCTTCATTGGATATCACATATCCCAAGTATTTAACTTGCTTTTTCCAGAGTTGTAACTTACTTTTGTTCACTTTGTGTCCTTGTGTTGCTAAGAATTTCAATAGCGCTACAGTATCTTCCCTGCATTGCTGCTGAGTGGGGGCTGCTAGCAAGATGTCATCTACATAAAGTAGAATTTGACTACCTCCTGGTGGGGTAAACCCTGCCAGGTTGCTAGCCATTTCTTGTGCAAATATTGTTGGGCTCTCACAATATCCCTGTGGTAGTCGAGTATAGGTATACCTTTTACCCTGAAACGTAAATGCAAACCAGTATTGACTATCAGGATGTATAAGTTTCGAAAAGAAAGCATTACTGATATCTACCACAGAAAAATATTTTTGTTGCTGTTTTAAATCGTTTAACAAAGTATGTGGGTCTGGCACCGTGGGTGCTCTGGGTATCACTGCATTGTTTACAGCTTGTAAATCTTGAACCATCCGCCATTCCCCGTTTGCTTTTTTAACAGGAAATAGGGGTGTATTACATGGTGAATCAGGAGATTCTACCAGTACACCTTCCCTGAGTAATGCTGCTATTATAGGCTTGATTCCTATTTCTGCATCTTTTCTCAAGGGGTATTGTCTTTTCTGTGGCCTAAATGCCGACTTTGGTGTAATTGTAACTGGTCCTGCTGTTCAAATAAGTCCTACATCTGACTTGCCTGTTGACCAAAGAGTCATTGGTATTTCACATAAGGCTTTCTCTTCTTCTTCTAATAAAAATGCTAATCAGCTGCCCTCGCTAGATTGCAAGTGTACAGCTGGATGTGTCTGTGTCAACCAATTCAACTTTTGTTTCTGTATTCCCTGTTCTGACAATTCTAAGTCAGTCTGTTTTTCCCATCTTGTTACCTTCTCTCCTAAGTCTGCCCACTTTACGTTTTTGTTCTTTGTCAAGCTGACATGTGGTAATCGATTCGACCTATATAATGCAAGGAATTCTTGAGGTAATGAACAGCTGACTACACTGTTCCCCTCAATATCCCAATATAAGGTACGTAATACTAATCTAGTTGCACGATTTCTGAACAGTTCTTGCTCATACTCTCTATCAGGTCCTGGCGTATTACAGTAGTATAGAGTACAGTGTAACAAATGCTGTCGATCAGTGTCAAGGGAGGGGGCTTTACTGATGGCTACGTTCATCAGTTCCTCGGTTACCACCCCTGGACCAGTCATAACTAGGTCCTGGCTGTACCAGTAAAATGTTTCACCCTCCGATCGCACCACAAAAGTATCCATTTGTCTTTGTGTCTCCATACCTTGCAAAGTTGGAACTACTGCTATGCCAAATATCTGCATAAGGTCCCTGCCCAATAGGTTTACTGGACACTTTACAGAAACAACAATTTTACTTCTTTGGGTCATACCTGAAACAGGGTCAGTTATTGCTATATCATGGGAAAGTGGTTCCCTGTATAGCTGTGCATTTGCAGCTTTCACTAGTATATAATCAGGTGATTCAGAATGTTCTGGTAAGTTGGAGGGGTGTATCAGGGTCCGTGACGCTCCTGAGTCACACAGGAATTTGACTTCCCTTCCCTCCACCAGAAGTGTAACTTCCGGTTTTGTGTCTGCTAAGTAGAGCTCTAAGCTCAATAATGCTAAATCCAAAATTTCACTTTCTTCATCCTCTATATCTACTTGCACTTCCTCTATTCCTTCTATCACATTTACATTTGTTTTCTGTTTATTAACTTCTCCTGATGATTTCTAACTTCTGCATGATGTTTCTTCACTATCATATAGTCAGTCCTCATCTCCCTTATCTTCTGCAATTACCTTTTTGTTCTGTTTACAATCCCTTGCTAGATGTCCCTTCTTCCCACACTTAAAGCATTCACCTCTCTTTTTCCTTTCCTCAAAATCTTCTGATCGTTTGTCAGACTGTTTATTTCCCTGGGCATTTTTCTTGCCCTTTTTACCTGACTGTAATACAAATACTTCAGCTCCGTCTTCAGCAGTGAAGACTTGTGCCTTCTTTTTCTTTTTGCTATTAAAATGTCTTTCAGCATGTCTAGCGTATTCGAGTAAGGCTTGTAGCCTCCCTGTTCGATGGTCTATCATGTGCTTTGTAATGAAGCTGCTGATAGGTGCAATGCAACCTTTCAAAAATGCATTTTTTAATTGTTGTTCATATGAGGAATCATTCACTTGATTTTCAGGAACTGTCATACCGCTATGATTATTAAAACATTCTAATAATCTAGCATAGTACCCATCTATTGTCTCATTTTCCTGTTGTATGCATTGGTTAATGCAAGTCCAATCTGCTCTAGGTTTCCATTTCTCAGAGATTCGGTCTGTAAGACCTTTTACTCTAATTCCACGTCACAATGTGGGAGTGGTTTAAGTTCTGCATTACGAGGATTCCAGGTGCCACAAATCATGTGCCAATCTGGACCTATAATTTGCCTTACTACTTTTTCTACTTCTTCCCCATTCAAGTGGTAAATCAACCTCATACCTTGCAAATCTTCTAAAAATTTTGTAAAATTAAGTTTCGGATGGGGGATTCCCTCAGTAGCTTTCCGGATGTCCTCCGGTGTCCATGGTCTGTATACTAAGAGTGTTGGGTCCTGCCCTGCCTGTCCTGCCTGAGGATTTGGGACCTCTATAAGTGGACATACTTCTTCCTCACTCTCATCCTGTAGGTTTCTCTCCATTTGATAGGTTTCTGCATCCCCATGTGTTTTACGTGCTCAGGACCTAGTTTCAATAGGATCTCTAACAAATGGCTGTGGTCTTGCTGAGACCTCAGGATAGCGCGGAGGCAGACCAGCCTGTCCACTCGCTTCATATCCTGAATAAGGTAACGGAGGGGGTAGGGGAGGAGGAGCTGTTGCTATTACTATGTTATTATCTTCTTTGTCTAAGAATAATGTTTTTGAATTTTTAGTCTTCTGTTCCCTACGCTTTGCTTCCTCAATCCACCTGTGTGCCTGAGGAATGCCTAATTGGCGTTGCTTTTTTGCCTGACCTCCCGCATCAGATTTGAGTTGCTTAAGGAGTTTAACCAGCGAAGTTTTATCTAATTTACCATCAAATTCATATTTGTTAAGCCATTTCGTATAATACCTAACATTATCAGAACGTTGTGATTGCATATATTTTGCATCTTCGGTTAGGGGCGGATCTCGCGATGTTTTAGTGCACTGATTTCCCATGGTAAAAGAAAATGTTACGTAACTCTTCTTATCATGTGATATCAAATTTTCAGTTCCTTTTCACAGTTTATCTAGAATAACTGCCTACCTTATTCTGTTACCCTGATCTATGACCAAATATACAGTAATTCCTTTTGTCCCTGATCTGCATAACAAATCTTGACAACAATATTTACTGTAACCTAGTCCCTGATCTAAAACAGAAAAAAGGCAAAATCTTCCTACCTCAGCCTCCGGTATTGAGCTGTTCAGGATCCGCTCTTTGGCCACATATCAGAAAGTGGCCAGCCTCTTTAAACGACAATTCAGTCGGAGGTCTTTTCACCCAAGAAGAACCGTTTCAGTAACTTCTCCTGCGCAGTATTTGACCATTGACCACCGGTAGACTCTGATCTGCAGCTGTCTGAGGGATTTCCGGCTAAGAAGGACTAAACTGTTAAATAAAATCAAGAGTTCAATACACAGGAGGTTCAGGTTCAAAGGTTTACTAGTGTACACCAGGAGGCAAAGAATGTACAAGTACAGAATTTTGTCTGACATGAAACAGGAAGTATACAACTTTATATAGTCTTTACATTCAAGCTGTGCCCACCTTACTGACGTGGTATGTCACAGGGCATCTACATCACTCTAGCTTACAATGTTCTATTCATTAATCTATGCTGATGCTGTATATTTAAAAAAGTTTTCCTCTGGTAACAATACGGCCTTGCTCTCCACCTGGTCATACATAATGTCTTTCTGTAAAGTTACTTCTTCAAGGCTTCAAACTAGTCCAAATACAATAGCAGATTCAGTCTTTTAATACACTTCTTTGTTCCCTGTAACACTTTCCCAACAGCTGCATGTTATCTTAGTAACACATACACAAGGCCAAATCATCCCAGCAGGAAAGAGCAGAAGATTTCATTATTTCAAATATTTAATTTCCTGACCCAGGAGACAATCACTTGTGAAAAGCATAAACATTAAGACTTGCTGAGATGGCAGCTGCCAGGGTCAGAGGTCAACTTGCTACAAGCCACACTGCAGTTTCAAAACTACTTGCAATTACACATGAATTCAGCCTTTTTGTTATATCATTAATAGAATAAAATGCATTACATACTACTTTGCTTTTAAACTAGCATTTCACATATATTCAAATGCATATTTTTCTAACACCCACAAGCAACCCTCCATAGTGTGCACTTACTGCATGTCTGTTTCTAAAATCCCTGACTACACTCTGTTTCCGTTTGCCGACGGGCATCCCAAAATAGTGTGCACTTACTGCATGTTTCTTTATAAAACCCCTGACTACACTCTTTTCTGTCTGTACCAAGGGCATCCCTCAGTAGTGTGCACTTACAGCATGTCCCTTTCTAGAACCCCTTGACTACACTCTGTTTTTATCTGTCCCACGGGCATCCCTCAGTAGTGTGCACTTACTGCATGTCCCTTTCTAAAAACCCCTGACTACACTCTGTTTTTATCTGTCCCACGGGCATCCCTCAGTAGTGTGAACTTACTGCATGTCCCTTTCTAAAAACCCCCCGACTACACTCTGTTTTTATCTGTCCCATGGGCATCCCTCAGTAGTGTGTACTTACTGCATGTACTTTTCTAAATCCCCCTGACTACACTCTGTTTCTGTGTGTCCCACGGGCATCCCTCAGTAGTGTGTACTTACTGCATGTACTTTTCTAAAACTCCCTGACTACACTCTGTTTCTGTCTGTCCCACGGGCGTCCCTCAGTAGTGTGCACTTACTGCATGTCCCTTTCTAAATCCCCCTGACTACACTCTGTTTCTGTGTGTCCCACGGGCGTCCCTCAGTAGTCTGCACTTACTGCATGTCCCTTTCTAAATCCCCCTAACTGCACTCGTTTTCTGTGTGTCGCACTGGCATCCCTCAGTATTGTTCACTTACTGCATGTCCCTTTCTAAAACCCCCTTACTACAGTCTTTTTCTGTGTGTCCCGCGGGCATCCCTCAGTAGTGTGCACTTACTGCATTTCCCTTTCTAAAACCTCCTGACTACACTCTGTTTCTGCATTTCCCACGGGTATCCCTCAGTAGTGTGCACTTACTGCATGTCCCTTTCTAAAACCCTGGCTACTCTCCGCTTCTGCATGTCCCTCCGGCATTCCTCAGAAGTGTGCACTTAATGCATGTCCCTTTCTAAAACCTCCTGACTACACTCTGTTTCTTTGTGTCCCATGGGCATCCCTCAGTAGTGTGCACTTACTGCATGTCCCTTTCTAAAAACCCCTGACTACACTCTGTTTCTGTCTGTCCCATGGGCATCCCTCAGTAGTGTGCACTTACTGCTTGTCCCTTTCTAAAACTCCCTGACTACACACTGTTTCCGTCTTTCCAATGGGCATCCTTCAGAAGTGTGCATAGGTTCATAGGTTCATAGGTTGGTACTAGGCTATCAGCCCTAGGGACTATACAAGCCTAGCCATAACAATTCCCTGGCTATTTCTTCCCACATTATGTACTTTCCTGGACCCCTGTCTATCAGGGCGACTGACGTGATCCCTGGGGTGAATTTCCTTTCTCCCATCCAATCGTCAAGGTTCCTCTTGAAGAGGTCCAAAGAGGCACTCTGCTTGACATGTATGGGCAATCTATTCCAGAGTCTGGGGAGTCTCTGGGTCAGGAACCTATCCCTCCCGCATGTTTTGTTTATTGTGATGACAAGGTTTAGATCCCTGGAGCGTGTAGCTCTGAGGGATTGGGATTTCTTTAAGTGTAGCATGTCCAACAGCTCTGGGTTTGACATGGCCTTGTATGTTAAGCAGAGATCGCCTCTGAGTAGACGATATGCGACAGAGTATAGCTGGAGTTTTTTAAGGCGGTCAGCGTAGGGCATCTGCTTTAGGCCTGTGATTCTTTTAGTGAGGTATTTCTGAGGCCTTTCCAGTTGTTGCAGATGTCTTGAGAGGTACATACCAAATGGGGCGTTGTATTCTATAATGGGTCTAATGAGGGATGAGTACAGTGGGACAATGACCTCCTTTTCTCTGGATGAAAAGCCCTTCGTGATGAGGTGTGCCACATAGAGGATTTCCTGACTGTTGTGGCGATGTGGTTATCGAAGGTGAGACCACTGTCCACCTGTGTCCCTAAGTCTCTTATCACACTTTCTGTGTTTAGTGTACTGCCACCTATATAGTAATTCATGGATACATGTTTTTTCCCAAAGGGGATAACAATACATTTCTTGGCATTGAGCTTGAGCCCATGGCTCTGGCACCAAGCATCTTTTTCTGCAAGGCCCTTTTGTAGAGTATCCACATAATTTGGGGATTCAATAATGGCTTCCAGTTTGCAGTCATCTGCAAACTTTGTTAGCCAGAGTCCCTTAATGTTGACCTGTACTTCAGAGAAGTAGATGCCAAACAAGAGCGGCCCCAGGACTGAACCCTGAGGTACTCCACTTGTCACTTGTCTGGAGCTGGATTTGGAGTCGGCTACTTTTACATTGTGGTTTGTATCAGTAAGCCACTTAGCAACCCATTGGGTGACATAGGGATTAATGCCCAACATAGTAAGTTTATCTATGATTCCAGAGTGTGGGATGGTGTCAAAGGCCTTGGCAAGGTCTAGATAGGCTGTGTGGACCACCTTACCCTTGTCCATGGCTCTGGAGACTGATTCAAAGAAGTCAATCTGGTTCAGGAGACAAGATCGGCCCTTCACAAACCCAAACTGGGTGGGGTCCAGTGTTTTTGTTTATAAGTTCCATGATAATACGCTCCATGGCCTTGCAGATAAGGCTTGTCAGACTGATGGGACGGTAGTTTCCAGGATCCAAGGTGGATCCCCCCTTGTGGCTTGGGATAACTGTAGCTCTGTGCCACTCGGTGGGCACGAAACCTGAGGTGAGGCTATGATTAAACATGACACTTAGGTGAGGTGCCAGTTCATATTGTAGTTCATGTAGTACACAGCCCAGGATGTCATCTGGTCCCATGGATGCTGTATTCTTGGCTTTAGAGAGTGCGTTTTGTACCTGTGTGGCCGTTATTACTGGTATTTGGCAATCTTCCGGTATTGAGATGGGCCATTTAGGGGGTGAGAGGGGGGTGAAGTTGGCACTGAATCGATCTGCCAGGATATTGGCAATATCCTTCAGATCAGTATATTTAATGCCATTCTGTTTCAGCTCAGAGCAGATCTGAGCATTGCCATTTAGATTCTTGACATAGTTATAGAATGCTTTGTGGTTGTCTTCGGAAACTTTGGCAATTTCATTTTCGTAACTAGCTTTGGAGGATTTTATGAGGCATCTCAGTTTCTTACTGAGGCTAGTAAGGGAGTTTTTTGCATCCTGGGATTTTCCTCTTTTCTGCAAACGTTTCTTCCTTTTGTTGTAAAGTTTGTTTATGGCAGGGGACCACCAGATTGGCTTCCTTTTTTTGGATGAGAGCATTTTGGTTCTATTTGGGATGGCACGATTCATGCATGAGTGGATGTGCTCATACAGTGCCTTAGTGTAGGATTCAGCAGTTGAACTTTTAGTTCCCGTCTGAATGGGTGTCATGAAGTTTGTCACTTCTGACTTGAGTAGCATGAAGTTGGCTTTGGAGAAGTTTTTTATGGTGGTTTCTTTACTGGGGGTTAGGGGTGGGATGTGGATGTTAAGGGTGATTAGCTTATGGTCAGACCTGACTAATGAGGGGGCGACCATAGGTATGGAGCATTGATTTCCCATGTTTGGTAATGACCAGGTCTAGGATATTGGAGCCCCTGGTGGGACTATGGATTAGTTGATCCAGGGCATTGGAATTTATGAATTCCAAGAACCGTTGCGCAAAGGTGTTGGGACATGGGTAGTTTTAACAGTTAATGGCAGGGTAGTTAAAATCACCCAGTATTAGGGTGTTTGGTTCTATCTTAATATTTTCCAGTATGTTTAGAAAGGTGTAGTGAGAATCTTGGGGTATGGTGGGGGATCTGTAGCAAGCTACAATTTGGATTGCAGTCTTACCTAGTGTTAGTTGCACTTGGAGAATTTCAGACACATTGTGTTGGCCAACTAGCCTGGTGGTGTGAATATCCTTGGTGAATATTGACACTCCTCCACCTTTAGTGTTTCGGTCCTGGTTTAGTGGCCGAAAAGTGTGGTAAGAGTTGTAGCCTGGTATTGCAGGGGTGCTCTCTGGAGCCTTGAACCAGGTCTCAGTTACTGCACAGATATCGATGTTCTCCATTTTTAGGAGTGCCTAGAGAGAGTGCATTTTGAGGTTTAGACTTCTAGCATTGAGTAGCATTACCTTCAGATTTTGCATGCTTGTACCTGTTATGGTGGTGGTTTTGTCCTTTGAAGTTTGCCTAAAAAGGCAGTATAGGGGTGGCAAGAGCCTTAGCCAGTAACCTGAATCCCAGGGGCGACAGGTGCAGACCATCTCTGGAAAAGCATCGTGGTCTATCAATCATGTCATCCCAGGCAGACAGATACTGGATCCCCTTTGAATGACACCATAAGCTTAGCCAATTGTTGAAGTCAATCATTTTATCCTTATATTGTGGTATCATTCTGGGCGAAGGCAAGATGCTACTCAGGGCTAGGGTCATACCTGCCTGGGCCACATGATCCGAGAGCTCTTCCATGTCTCTTTTCATGTAGTCCAGGGAGGTACGTCTCAAGTCATTCACTCCAACATGGACAATGACAGAGTCATATTTGTACTTGTTGTGGACTGACTTGAGTGCATGCGTTATGTGGCAGATCCTGGCACCCGGCAGGCAGCTGACTGTAACTTTCTCCTTATTCATCTTGGTGAAAGGGACATCAGTGTGCCGGACTATAGAGTCACCTATGACTAAAGTGTTAGGTACATTGTCTTGCCTTAGGGGCTGTTGCTGGGTGGCACACTGGTGGTGTGAACTATGTGACACATTGTTTGTGATTGATGTTTGTTTGTGTTTCAGCTTCAGAGGTCTTTGTTTCTTGGGCAGGTTACAGTTAAGGGCCTCTGCATATGTGGATTTAGTGTTGCTATATGTGGGTGTTGGTGGTGTGGGTTTAGAAGTGCTATGTGTTGCTTGAGGTGTAGTGTGGATGTTAACCTTCTCCTCTTGACTGTTTAGCACAATCTTGGGTGGAGAGAGCTTTGCTTCCATTTTGGCTACATAAGTGCATCTCTCACAGGTTGTAGTGTTGGGTGGTAGGAGGAGAGGGTTGTCTGTGTACATGAGGCAATTGCTGCATTGCCACAGTATGCCCAGATTCACCAGGTGGACAGGAGAAATCACCGGAAGCTGACCCTTGGACATGCCTGGTTTGGGGCTTTTTTTTTTTTTTCTTTGTAAAGTATAGGAGCTGTTTTCTTAGCAAGGTACTTTGCAATTATAGGCTGTTTAGTGCCTACTGTTAATTTTTCCTTGTTAACAAGGAGAGTTCAGTGTTTGTATGAGTTTAAGGCTTCCTAGTGCTTTCCAGCAGGTATTAGAGAAAGTGGTAGTCACAGGGATGCTTAAAGGAAAGATTGAAAAGAATGCACTCTGCAGTGTGCACTAGAGAAGTTAGATGTGAAAGTAGGTAACTTGAGTTTTACCTGTTTAAAAAGTTAAGGTTTAGTGGAGAGTTACTATTTTTAAAACAGCAAGATGGATTGAAAGGGGTGGTCACTTTTGTATTTTGGTACTATGAAATACTGTAGGATGGCCAATAAATTTAAATAATTGAAGGGGTGGGATTTCAAAAATGATGATTTTGTGATTACTCACATAAGCCAGTGAAAGTAGACAGAAATGAGATATATGGTCATATTAACATAAGAGGCGGGCAACTAGAAATACAGTAGTATTAAATTCTGCCTGGCTCAGAACAGATAGAGCTGTGGTCTCTTTTGAAGTTTTAATATGCTGTTAAAACAGAATGCAAGCAAAACACAAGGTAAAGAAAACAAACTACAGTATTCAAAATATAGAAAGGCAATACAGTAATACAAAAAATAAAAGCAAACTAACCTTTCCTTCTCAGCAAAGTGTAGCAGAGTCTGGATGAGCCTTTCTGGTAAAAAGCACTTCCTGCATCTCCCATTTCTTAAACCCCTGACAACACTCTGTTTCTGTCTATCCCACGGGTGTCCCTCAGTAGTGTGCATTTACTGCACATCCCTTTCTAAAGTCCGACTACACTCTGTTTCTGGGTGTCCCATGGGCATCCCTCAGTAGTGTGCACTTACTGCATGTCCCTTTCTAAAACCCCTGACTACACGCTGTTTATGTGTGTCCCACTGGCATCCCTCAGAAGTGCGCCCTTACTGCATCTCCTTTTCTAAAACCCCTGACTACACTTTGTTTCTGTGTGTCCCACGGGCATCCCTCAGTAGTGTGAACTTACTTCATGTCCCTTTCTAAAACCCCCAGACTACACTCTGTTTCTGTCAGTCCCACCGGCATCCCTCAGTAATGTGCACTTACTGAATCTCACTTTCTAAACCCCCTGAATACACTCTGTTTCTGTCTGTCCCACGGGCATCCCTCAGTAGTGTGCACTTCCTGCATGTCCCTTTCTAAAACCCCCCTGACTACACACTGTTTCTGTCTGTCCCACGGTCACCCCTCAGTAGTGTGCACTTACTGCAAGTACCTTTCTAAAACCCCCTGACTAAACTCTCTTTCTGTGTGTCCCACAGGCATCTCTCAGTAATGTCCACTGACTGCATGTCCCTTTCTAAACCCCCCTGACCACACTCTGTTTCTGTCTGTCCCATGGGCACCGCACAGTAGTGTGCACTTACTTCATGTCCCTTTCTAAAACCCCCTGGCTACACTCTGTTTCTGAATTTCTCACGGGCATCCCTCAGTAGTGTGCACTTACTGCGTGTCCCCTTCTAAAACCCCCTGACTACACTCTGTTTCTGTCTTTCCCACGGGCATCCCTCAGTAGTGTGCACTTCCTGCATGTCCCGTTTCTGAAACCCCTGAGAAGGGATAACTGGCTAAGCTTAAAATGGCTCACAAGGGCAGTTAGCCTAGTACTAACCTATGAACCTATGAACACTCTGTTTCTGTCTATCCCATGGGTACCCCTCAGTAGTATGCATTTACTGCACGTCCTTTTCTAAACCCCCTGACTACACTCTGTTTCTGTCTGTCCCACGAGCATCCCTCAGTAGTGTGCACTTACTGCACGCCCCTTTCTAAAGCCTCCGACTACACTCTGTTTCTGTGTGTCCCATGGGCATCCCTCAGTAGTGTGCACTTACTGCATGTCCCTTTCTAAAACCCTGGCTACTCTCTGTTTCTGCATGTCCCACCGGCATTCCTCAGAAGTGTGCACTGACTGCATGTCCCTTTCTAAAACCTCCTGACTACACTCTGTTTCTTTGTGTCCCATGGGCATCCCTCAGTAGTGTGCACTTACTGCATGTCCCTTTCTAAAACCCTGGCTACTCTCTGTTTCTGCATGTCCCACCGGCATTCCTCAGAAGTGTGCACTGACTGCATGTCCCTTTCTAAAACCTCCTGACTACACTCTGTTTCTGTCTGTCCCACAGGCATCCCTCAGTAGTGTGCACTTACTGCTTGTCCCTTTCTAAAACCCCCTGACTACACTCTGTTTCTGTGTGTCCCATGGGCATCCCTCAGTAGTGTGCACTTACTGCATGTCCCTTTCTAAAACCCTGGCTATTCTCTGTTTCTGCATGTCCCACCGGCATTCCTCAGAAGTGTGCACTGACTGCATGTCCCTTTCTAAAACCTCCTGACTACACTCTGTTTCTGTCTTTCCCACGGGAATCCCTCAGTAGTGTGCACTTACTGCTTGTCCCTTTCTAAAACCCCTGACTACACTCTGTTTCTGTCTTTCCCACGGGCATTCCTCAGTAGTGTGCACTTATTGCATGTCCCTTTCTAAACCCCTGACTACACTCTGTTTCTGTGTGTCCCATGGGCATCCCTCAGTAGTGTGCACTTGTGGCATGTCCCTTTCTAAAACCCCTGACTGCACTCTGTTTCTGTCTTTCCCACGGGCATTCCTCAGTAGTGTGCACTTACTGCATGTCCCTTTCTAAAACCCCCTGACTACACACTGTTTCCATCTGTGCAACAGGTATCCCTCAGTAGTGTGCACTTCCTGCATGTCCCATTTCTGAAACCCCTGACAAGGCATAACTGGCTAAGCTTAAAATGGCTCACAAGGGCAGTTAGCCTAGTACTAACCTATGAACCTATGAACCCTGTGTTTCTGTCTATCCCATGGGCATCCCTCAGTATTTACTGCACGTCCTTTTCTAAACCCCGACTACACTCTGTTTCTGTCTGTCCCACGGGCATCCCTCAGTAGTGTGCACTTATTGCATGTCCCTTTCTAAAACCCATGGCTACACACTGTTTCCGTCTGTCCCACGGGCATCCCTCAGTAGTGTGTACTTACTGCATGTCGCTTTCTAAACCCCCTGACTACACTCTGTTTCTGTGTGTCCCACGGGCATCCCTCAGTAGTGTGCACTTACTGCATGTCCCTTTCTAAAACCTCCTGACTACATTCTGTTTCTGTGTGCCCCAATGGCATCCCTCCATAGTGTGCACTTACTGCATGTCCCTTTCTAAAAGCCCCTGACTACACTCTGTTTCTGTCTGTCCCATGGGCATCCCTCAGTAGTGTGCACTTACTGCATGTCCCTTTCTGAAACCCCTGACTACACTCTGTTTCTGTCTATCCCACGGGCATCCCTCAGTAATGTGCAGTTACTGCAAGTACCTTTCTAAAACCCCCTGACTACATTCTGTTTCTGTGTGCCCCAATGGCATCCCTCCATAGTGTGCACTTACTGCATGTCCCTTTCTAAAAGCCCCTGACTACACTCTGTTTCTGTCTGTCCCATGGGCATCCCTCAGTAGTGTGCACTTACTGCATGTCCCTTTCTGAAACCCCTGACTACACTCTGTTTCTGTCTATCCCACGGGCATCCCTCAGTAATGTGCAGTTACTGCAAGTACCTTTCTAAAACCCCCTGACTACATTCTGTTTCTGTGTGCCCCAATGGCATCCCTCCATAGTGTGCACTTACTGCATGTCCCTTTCTAAAAGCCCCTGACTACACTCTGTTTCTGTGTGTCCCACGGGCATCCCTCAGTAGTATGCACTTACTGCATGTCCCTTTCTAAAACCTCTGGCTGCACTCTATTTCTGTCTGTCCCACTGGCAACCCTCAGTAGTGTGCACTTACTACACGTCCCTTTCTACATCCCCCTGACTACCCTCTTTTTCATTCTGCCCCACGGGCATCCCTCAGTAGTGTGCACTTACTGCATGTTCCTTTCTAAAACCCCTGACTATTTATTTATTTATTTATTTATTTGCAGTTGGTTTACCAGGATAGTCCATTGGGCCAAAAGAACCCGTTTTCAATGGAGTCCTGGGGAGAAAAGCTCCAAGAAACAAACAAACTAGGTACAAACAATAGCCTGATAATAAAAATAATGCAATTGTAAAAGATATAAACATTTGAGTTCAAAAATTCAGGAAACATTCAAACAATACAGTTTAGAGAAAAATGATGTTACTTTACACATACAGAGTGGTTATTTTGTAAGGAACATAAGCTTTATAAGGTACAGTCAGGTAATATGAGTGTGAAAGAAGATGTAAATACCATATTTTTATGAGGGGTCGAAGCAAGAGCATTCCCATTGGGACCTTAGATACATATGAAGAGATTTTTTGAACATGTAATGATTGGAAGTGGTGCGAATGGATGGTGGGAGTGAGTTCCAGAGACGGGCTAGGTTAAAGGATAGTATGTTTTTGCCTGGAGGACAAGTTGGTTTGTGTACTTCTAGTAGGTTTTGATTGTTTGACCTTAAAACTCTATCGGGTAGGTGCATCTTGAAGGCAGAAGACAGGGAGGGGCAGAGAGATGGGTTGAGAATGAGCTTGTGGGCTAAAGTTAGCTGAGTATAGTTGAGTTGATTAGGTAGCTCAAGCCAGTTTAGTTTTTGGAGAGAGGAACAGTGGTGGGTGGAGGACCTATGGCCGTTCGCGAACTTGGCGATTTTGTTGTAGCAGGAAGAAAGTTGTTTTTTTAGAGAGGACTGAAGATTGGTTAGCAGAGGAGCTCCATAGAGAAGGGAGGGGATAAGAAAAGAAGAGGAGAGAGTGATTTTAGAGAAGCTTGTGAGGTACTGATTCTGATGATAGAGCATGCCTAGTTTTTGATGTTTTTTTTTAATATTTAGTTGTAGATGGGAGTTGAAGTTAAGCTGGTTGTCAATTTGGACACCAAGTAACTTGGTTTCAGACACCAATTCCAGGGATGAATTATTTTCGCTAGTAATTGAGATTGTGTTCATATCGAAAGGAGTAGTTTTTGAGGGGGTAAATACCATTAGTTTAGTTTTGGAGGCATTGAGTGCTAGGTGGTTTATTTTCATCCAATGTTCAGTAATTGAAAAAGCTTCTTGTGTAAGCTTTTGGAGCATAGAGGGAGATGTAGCCGAGCAGATAATGGTAGAATCATCTGCATATTGGATGATGTTAGAGAATGGAATGGATTTGCGGAAATCATTTATAAATATATTGAAAAGAAGGGGACCAAGAATGGAGCCTTGGGGAACTCCGGTAGGGGTACTAAGAAAAGAGGAAGTGGCCTTTTTCCATTTTACAGCTTGGAATCTATTTGATAAATAGCTGGAGAATCAGTTCACGGAGAAGGGAGAGAGGTTAAGTTTTGAAAGTTTAGTTAAGAGCAGGCTGTGTGAGATAGTGTCGAAGGCCTTAGAGAGGTCAAGTAGTAGGGTGGAGACAATATGGCCAGAGTCACGTGCTTTATTAACAGTCTCAAGATAGGAGAGGAGGGCTGTCTGTTTCTGTTTGCCGACAGGCATCCCAAAATGGTGTTCACTTACTGCATGTCTCTTTCTAAACCCCTGACTATACTCTGTTTCTGTCTGTCTCACGGGCATCCCTCAGTAGTGTACACTTACTGCATGTCCCTTTCTAGAGCCCCATGACTGCACTCTGTTTCTGTCTGTCCCATGGGCATCCCTCAGTAGTGTGCACTTACTGCAAGTCCCTTTCTAAAAACCCCTGACTACACTCTGTTTCTGTCTATCCCACGAGCATCCCTCAGTAGTGTGCACTTCCTGCATGTCCCGTTCTAAAACCCCTGACTACATTCTGTTTCTGTCTGTCCCACGGGCATCCCTCAGTAGTGTGCCCTTACTGCATGTCCCTTTCTAATACCCCCTGACTACACTCTGTTTCTGTGTGTCCCACGGGAATCCCTCAGTAGTGTGTACTTACTGCATGTCCCTTTCGAATTATGTATGAGATCAGTGCCATATCAGAAGTCAATGCCAATCAGACCAATCAATGCCAACCAGGAATATTCAGATGTGAGCAAAGGGCAGAAGTAAGTAAGTAATATCAAAAAGGCAGTAGCATACCACCACAGTCCCTGTAAATGCTCAACCAACAACAATGGCCAAAGGGATCTACAACCAAACACAGACAGTCCCCTGTCACCCTTTATCCAGATACCAGTGGCTGAAAGGGATCTGCAGCTTGATGGCCCCAGGCTGTAGTCCCCAGCTTATCTGCTACACTATGGCGTGGCCCTCCCAGAGAAGGGGCAAGCTGTTTGAACCTGCACCCCACCCTAGGCCAAGCACAATCCTCTGAAATTTTAGTCTTCCAAATCTGCCTTTCCACCCTTCATGGGTGCAAAACCTACCTACCCTACTTATCACTTGCTAAGAAAGGCAAAAAACTGAAAACCCAATGGGGAAAAAACAGGAAATTCCTTTTGACCCTTCCTGTGATCATCCTTATGGGTCAACAAGCACCTCCCTACTCATATCAGTCAGCACTTACCACTTCTCACCTTGTGCTATCCACACCTCTTCCTGCTTTTACAAGGAAAGGTGCGAGGTAGGGGTTCAACTCTGCCCTGCTCTACTGTTGAAAATATATCAAGCCTAGCTACCTGTGGCTTTTTATATTCTTCCTCTATATAACCCTCTACCTTTACACAACCCCACCTTCCTAATCCTAACCAACTTCCTGCCTTCCTGATCCCCCCATCTCATGTATGTTATTTTCCCAAGGCAAAGTAGCTGTGTCTACGATTCCTTGACACTCTCTCAAACATAGTCATATGACTGAAAGGAGTTATCACCATTTGTCACTACTGCCAGTTCTGCATTATAGGAAGGGAATAAAGAGCCTGACATGTTTATTAGGGGACTATGTCTCCCTTAGTCCTCACCAATATTTCTAGTTATATGTACCAATGGACAATTGAATCACAGACTGCTATGTTTGCTGCTGAATGCAGACAGATTCATAGGTTCATAGGTGGTTACTTGGCTATTGACGTGAAGTTCTTTATAAGCCTAGCTGTGTGTAGTCAATATAATACTAGAAAAACCCAATATAAAGGATCTTGCCTAAACTCGAGATCTTAGTTAGCAATGGTTGCCCATATCTGGGACGGTCATAGGTGAAATCCCAGGCATGAATTTACTGTTTCCCATCCAGTCATCCAGGCTACACTTAAACAGGGTCATAGAGGGGCTTTGTGTGATGTGAATTGGTAGCCTGTTCCAGAGGAGTGGCAACCTCTGAGAGACATATCTGTCTCTCCAACAGGTCTTGTTTATGTTGCAGGACAGGTTAGGGTCCCTGGAGCGGGTGACCCTTGTCCCATTTGACTTGTGTATGTGCAGCATTTCCATTAGGTTTGGATGCAATATTGCTCTGTCAGCCAGCCACAAGTCTCCTCTAAGTAGTCTATATACCACTGAGTACAGTGACAGTGACTTCAGTCTGTCAATGTATGACATGTCCTGGAGACCCTGAATTGTCTTTTTTAGAAATCTCTGAGGTATTTCAAGTTGCTGCAGGTGCTTAGTAAGATACATACCAAAGGGAGCACTGTACTCAGTTATTGGCTTGATGAAGGTTAAATACAGGGAAGTAATAACCTCTTTCAATCTTGAGGCAATTCTTTTGCTAATAAGATTTAAGACATAGAATGCCTTCCTTCGATATTCAACTGGGAGAGCTTATCAATGATGCCAGAAAGTAGGATTATGTTGAACGCCTTGGCTAATTCAAGGTAGGCTGTATGCACATATTTGCCTTTGTCTATGGATCTGGTGACATTTTCAAAGAAGTCCACCAGGTTTAACAGGCTTGACCTGCCTTTGACAAACCAAACTGTATTAGATCAAGGCTTTGAAGATCAACTAAGGTCCATGATGATTCGTTCCATGGCCTTATAGATAAGGCTGGTTAAGCTTAAGGCTCTGCTTCTGTACCCCCTTTATGAAGGGAATAACAGTTGCTGTTTTTCCTTCAGAAAAACAAAACCAGTACTCAGGCTGTGGTTGAAGAGAGTACCTGATGGAGTCGCTAACTCATGTTTTAGACCATTTAAAATGCAACCTGAGATGCCATTCGGTCCTATAAAGGTTGTGTTTTTGGTCTTGGAGAGAACATTAATGACTTTCTCTTTGGAGATGCACAGTGGGGCAGATTCAGAGGTAATGCTTTGTGGAATGTTTGGAGGGGACAGAGGGGTAAAATTTTCACCAAACCTGTCAGCTACTAGGTTTCACAGGATCAGTGTGTGTGATGCCATCCATAGCTAGTTCAGCAAATGCCTGGGTCCTATCTTTTAGGTTACAGATATAGCTTAAGAATGCCTTATGGTTATTCTTGGCTATGGTTGCTAAATAGAGGATTTTACAATTTGTCTTAATTGTTTGCTTAAACAGAGGAGGGTGTTCTCTGCTTGAGCAAACAAATAAGGCAACTTGTAAAATCCTCTAAGAGCAACTTCAAAAAAATTTAGCAACCATAGCCAAGGATAACCATAAGGCATTCCAACAGAATAGCAGCCACTTCAGTCACTGATAAATGGAAAAGCAGATCTGGTCAATAATCTGGTTTTTAACAGAGGAAGAATTACCGCCAACCCTCCCTGATGGACAATATTTATTGTTTGTCTGGACTTCTTCCTACACACCCATTGTTATTTATCTCTATGGCTTTGTAGCTCTGCTGCACTAAACAGTCTTCATTGTAACCTCTGCGGACAGAACAGTGTTGGTCAGCATGTTGCATGTGGGGTGCTGCCATGACTGTCACTGGGAGGATTTAGCTGCTACATATCATTTCAGGGGGGTCAGTAATGTACAGCACTGTCCATATGCATTGTATAATTATTTCTGGGAGTAAATCTCATGCAAATCACAAATATATTACATTATTTCATACGTCTTCTAAGTACATCTCTGAACATTTCTTCATGAAAATGTGTGACAACTTGTAAAAATGTGTAATAACTGAACAAATTGCAACTGGTCTACCCTTAAACAACTGCCTCTGGATGATGCTGTAGCTTACTTCAACTCCAAGTTCCTGTCTGTTTTAGACACTCATGCTCCCCTAAGATCTATCTATCTATCTATCTATCTATCTATCTATCTATCTATCTATCTATCTATCTATCTATCTATCTATCTCAGAATTAGCTCAAAACCAGCCCCTTGGCTCTCAAAAGATACAAGACATAAAATTACTCTGAAAAATAAACTCTGGACCAAATTTAATTGCTCTAAAGCTCCTAGCGACCAACTTAACTTTAGACAAATTAGAAATGCCACTAAAAAACCTGTTCTACATGACAAAAGAGACTACTACTACAATCTACAACTAGCTAACCAGCAAACCCGTCAAAAGTTCTGGGCAGGAATAAATAGCCTCTTAAAGCCTAGTCACTCTGACACCCCTTGCCCCATGGGTACGCCCCAAAACAATCCTAAACAAACTGTTGATGCCTTCAATGCCTTCTTTTCTGAAACTGTCCAGGCCTTAGCAAATCAACTCGCCCCCAATATCTCCTCTCAGTCCACCTCCTCTAACACCTCTTATCTGTCTTTTCTACTGCATCCTGTACCTACATCTCTTATCTGTTCTCTTCTCCAAAAACTTAAAACCTCCTCCCCTTCTGCTGACCATATACCAGCTCAGTATCTAAAAATTGCAGCCAAACCTTTAGCTTATCCCATTTCCATTCTGATTAACAGAACCTTTGTAGAAGGCTTCATTCCTTCCATCTGGAACATTTCACATATCATTCCTCTGCACAGAGGTGGTAACTCAGCAGAACTCTCCAACTACCGACCCATAGCCATTCTCTCCCCTCTATCTAAAATCATGAAAAAATGCGTCCAAAAACAACTTGTTAAACACCTTTAAATAACAACCTACTTGCTGTCTGTCAACATGGCTTTAGGCCTTTCCACAGCACCACTTCGGCCTTCCTTTTCTTCACTGACTGCATCAACAAAAATCGAAATAATAGTATTCTCACCTCTGCACTCATTTTAGACCTATCCAAAGCCTTCAATATGCTTAATCACCATATTCTGATTAATTTACTCAAATATTTTAGACTTGACTCTAGTGCAATAAAGTGATTTGAGTCTTATTTGCATAACAGACAGGCCGTACTCTGGCGAAATAACTTATCCAACCTCCTTCCCATTACCCTTGGAGTCCCACGAGGCGCTATACTGGGCCCCCTCCTGTTCTCTATTTTTATAAATGATCTTCACACCACTATTCCCTCTGCAACTTGTATACAATATGCTGATGATTCTACTTTGATTTGCTCTGCCTCATCCCCCTCAGAACTGCATTCTATCACCCAAGAAACTTTCAAAATAGTTGAAATTTGGTTCCTTAAACGTTGCTTAATCTTAACCCCCCCCCCCCAAAAAAAAACCTGTTACTCTTCTCCCCCACCCATAAATCCTCTCCTCTCAACTTCTCTGTCTTGTCTAACAATGGTACTATCATAACACCTGACCCTTCCACCAGGCACCTGGGAATAGAGATAGACAACAACCTGTTTTGACTCTCACATTAAAACACTATACAATTAGTTAACAGAAAACTAGTCTCCCTGTATAGAATTAAACAATTTCTTACACCTCTTGCTAAAACTTGCATTGCCCATTCACATCTGATCTCTACCCTACTTTATGCCTCCCCTATTTACACTAACCTGTCCAAAACTAACCTCTCCAAACTGGCAGTCACTTTCAACAGTATTGCCAGATTTGCCTCTAACTCAACCTTCAGAACTCATCACTGCTTAAACCTAAGGCAATTAGGATGGCTTGAGCTTCAAAATCTGACCTTATTTCATCAGCTCTCCTTAGCCCATAAAATCCTCTCTAAACCCAACACCACCCCTGTTCTCAATACTCTTATTACACCATATTGCAACCTCAAAAGCCTACGTTCTTCTCACAAACTTATTATATCATGTAAATCCAATAACTTAGCAGAAGCCTCCTTGTTCTCTAACACAGTAGAAAAAGCTTTGAACTCTCTTCCTGATAACCTCACTTCAATCTCCTTTCTCCCCAGCTTTAAATCACATCTCAAAACCCACCTCAAAACTCACTGGCTTTGCCCCTGCACTAACCCTGACAAGACTGCCTTTGGTACAAGTATGTTCACATTTTCCTGCATACAAAGTAGTACGTATCTTACCTTTCTGTTAGCTCTCTTAATTTTGAACTCCCTCATCCTGTAATTAATTCCTGTTGTTGCATCTGTAATATATCTCTGTATTAGTTTATGTTACTTCAGTAATATATGACTGCACTATTGCATGTTTATTTATTTCTTTTTTTCTCTTGTACTTTTTTCTCTCTGAGTGAATTTTTTGTGCTATTGTGTGCTATTGTATATTTTTTTATCTGCGTAAATTCTGTAAATTTGCTATTTTTAACTTTCTCTTGAAGCTTTTCTCCCTGGGCCTCTGCTGAAAATGGATATATATCCAGTTGGACCAGCCCGGTCAACAAATGTAAAATAAAATAAAATAAAAGTAAAATTGGAGGACAGATGTGGAAGTCAGAGATAAATAAATGCAGGGTGCTGATTTTAATGTTTGCATATCATACTACATCATAAATCATTACAATGTACATGCTTTTGAATGCCATTAGACAAATTGGAACATTTACTTCTGCTTAGTAAAGGAAACCAAAATGAGTGACGTTCACGAAGTTTGAGAAAATTACTATAAAAATAGTTAAAAGCTGTAAAATAGAATCAGTAGTGAGAAAGCTGCACAGACTAATGATGACTAATATTTTATTAAGGTATTTTACTGGGTGCTGTGTATCGATTGCACTGTATTTAGTATTGAATCTGCTAAAACATTTACTTGTTTATGTTTGTTTAACTGTATAATTCCATGCTTGTATACACATACTGCAGATATAGGACTTGCAAAGATGTTTCTCAGGGGTTTGAAATCAAATGTTTAGTGACATCATTGCCTCATAGCATAATGATCGAGTCCGAGTAATGTGGGCATAGCTGCGAACCCTTTGTGTATCAATCAATAGGGAATGCCCGTAAATGCGTAGTCCCCTCCGAGATGATTTTTCTTAGTTTAAGACATTTATTTCCACCAACTAATTAACAAAGCACATCTTTACAGGCAATATTGTAGTTGAGGGCTTCACTAGATCGATTCGTGCAGAAGTGGGCATCTCGCAAATTGAGTGACAATCCGGTCTGCATATTTAATTTGCTCGTGCATACATGAGATGAAAATATTAAATGTACACAAACGGCCCATTTCTTCCCTGCCCCTCATAAAAAAATATAATGTAAGTTTCATTATTTAATGCAGTTCAGAAACTAAATGTTGTTGGAAAACTGGCGACCATACTTTAGCCTTGCCACCTTTTTAGTTGCCCAGACTCGGATATTTTTGTTGTAAAATGAGATTTTGCCGGACAAACAGTATATCTATCCCATTTCTTTACCATTAGTATCTACTGAGCTGTAGTGTCCCCTCGAGCTAACATGCCGAATACCAGGTGAATATTCATGAAGTCAGTGTGAAGACATCGCTATGAATATTCACTTATTATTCGAACAGGAATAAACAATAGCAAATGCCATTTGAATACAGTTTTTTTATGTTGGCAAAACAGTAGGTTCTTTCCGGTGGTCGTGGGTATGGTTTGTCCTGCAAAATCTTGTTTCCTATTTTGGAGATGGGGAAGTTGAGAGGTACGATTCACTGCAGACCGACAGGTTAAGTAAGCAGCCATCGGTATGTGTTTCACATTTTGAGGGCTAGTGTTTCCCATTTTGGAGATGGGAGGTTGAGAGGTACGATTCACTGTAGACCGACAGGTTTTTTTCCAGCGATATTGTAGTCGAGGGCCTCATCAGTTCAGTGCACTTTTTCTTCGGTTGTACATTTGGAGGGAATACATATTCATGAATGACATATTGGGGGGTTGGGGCTTCCTACTGCGCATCCGGTGAGGCCCTCAACTACAATATCGCCTCTTTACATACATGTGAAATGGAGATTGCACCATGAAAAGTAACGTAAAACACGGTTAGAAAGCCGACAATCCTTGACCTAGTCAGCTGAAGGGCAAACGAAGTGGATGATTACTATACCCATAATGCACTATGTCAACACTCAGTGTCTTGTTTTAAAGTGCACGATAGAACATCAGACAGATAAGTTGTATTTAATTTCCTGGATTGATAAATCTTAGAAATTACAGTTTACTTTTGTAAATAGTTTGCGTTTAGCACCACATTGTTAATAAACTCCTATTATCATAAGTTTAAAATCGGTGCTGAATGCATGCATATAGTCTTCATAGCTGCTGTTTATTTTTGTAGTCTTGCTCTTGGGTCGAGTGAGGCATTGTTAAAATAACTCAGAAAGCAGAGAAAGAAGGATTGGAAAAGCTTATTTTTTTTAGTTCTAAAGCAGAGTTTTATTTCAACGTAGTACTAAAATGAAGCAGATCAAGCAGCAGTAGGTAAATAAGTATACATTTGGTCCTTAGTCGACTGACTCCTGTATTTATTTTTTAAGTAAAAAAAACAGCACTAATAAGCCCAGAACCATCCTTTGAAAGCCTAGACTGTCTTAGTTAACTACCTTGTAGCTAGAGGCTTGAGTTTAACATGAACTTGCTGGACTGGTTGGGTTTCTTTAAACTCAAAAGTCAGACTCAAAGATCAAATGCCCTGAATCAACTTATCCACACCCCCACCAGGAGCAACAATATCCTAGACCTGGTCATTACCAACATGAGTGACTGGTGTCCCACACCTGAAGTCAACTCCTCGTTGGTCCGATCCGACCATAAGCTAATCACCCCTGATATCCACATCCCACCCCCACCCCCCATTAAGTAAAACACGGTAAAAGATTTCTCCAAAGCCAACTTCATACTTCTTAAGACAGAAGTGATGAACTTCATGACACCCATGCAGATGGACAATAAAGTTACAACTGCTTAATCCTACACAAATGCACTCTATAAGCACTTACATGAGTGCATGGATCGTGCATTCCAAAACACAGCCAAGACGCTATCCTCCAAAAAAAGGAAGCCAATCTGATGGTCCCCCTGCCATTAAACAAACTGTACAACAGAAGGAAGAAACTGTTGCAAAAGAGTAAAATCCCATGAGTGGAAGAGATCCCTGGTCAGCCTCAGTAAGAAGCTGAGATCCCTTATAAGATCCTCCAAAGCTAGCTACGAAAACAAAATCACCACTAATTCCATGGACAACGACAAAGCATTCTATAGCTCTGTCAAGAATCTCGATGGCAACACCCAGAGCTGCTCTGAGTTGCAGCACAAAGGCACAAAAATTACAGAACCAACTGATATTGCCAACATCCTGGCAGATAGGTTCAGTGCTAACTTTACCCCCCCCCACCCCCTAAAAGGCCCATATCTATACAAGAAGAATGCAGAGTCCCTGTAATCATAACTACACAGGTAAAAGCTGCACTCTCTAAAGCCAAAAACACAGCATCCATGGGACTGGACAACATCCCAGGCTGCATTTTACATGATCTTCAGAATGAACTGGCTCCCCACTTAAGCACCATGTTCAATAATAGCCTCGCATCAGGCTTTCTGCCCACTGAATGGCACACAAAAACAGTTATTTCACTCCACAAAGGGGGAGCCACCACTGATCCTGGGAACTATCGACCTATTAGCCTGATGAGCCTGGTCTGCAAGGCCATGGAACGTATCATCATGGAACTCATAAACAAAGACATTGGTAACCTCCATACTCTGGATCCCACCCAGTTTGGGTTTGTGAAAGGCAGATCATGCCTCCTGAACCTGATTGACTTCTTTGAGGCAGTCACCAAAGCCATAGATGAGGGTAAGGTGGTTCACACAGCTTATCTTGACCTCGCCAAGGCTTTCGACACCATCCCTCATTCTGGAATTATAGCTAAACTCATTAAACTAGGTATAAATCCCTACATCACAAGATGGGTTGCTAAGTGGCTCACTGACAGAACCCACACTGTAAAAGCTGCTGACTCCAAATCTGACCTCAAAGCAGTGACAAGTGAAGTACCACAGGGTTCCGTCCTGGGACTTCTCCTGTTTGGTATATTCTTCTCTGAAGTACAGGCTAACACAGAAGGCCTCTGGCTAACGAAGTTCACAGATGACTACAAACTAGGAGCCATAGTCAAGTCCCCAAATGATGTGGACATCCTACAGAAGGGCCTCACTGAGACAGATGCCTGGTGTCAGAGCCATGGTCTCAAGCTCAATGCTAACAAGTGCAGTGTCATCCCCTTTGGTAAAAACTCTGTACCCATGAACTACCACATAGGCAGCAATCTACTTAACACCGAATGCGTGATAAGAGACCTTGGGACCCAGTTGGACTGTAGTCTCTCCTTTGATAGTCACATCGCCACAGTAGTGAGGAAGTTCTTCTACGTGGCACACCTCATCATAAAAGGGTTCTCATCCAGGAAAAAAGTGGTCATTATTCCCCTCTACTCGACACTCATTAGACCCATTATAGAGTACAACGCCCCTTTTGGAATGTACCTCACAAGACATCTGTAGCAGCTGGAAAGGCCACAGAAGTACCTCACAAAGAGGATTACTGGCCTCAAACAAATGCCCTACACTGACTGCCTCAAAAAACTCCAACTTTACTCCGTAGCATATCGCCTACTCGAGGTGATCTCTGCCTAACATATAAAGCTATGTCAAATCCAGAGCTGTTGGACATGCTACACCTAAAGAAATCCCAATCCCTCCAAGCTACACACTCTAGGGACCTAAACCTTGCCACCACAATAAACAGGACATGCTGGAGGGATAGATTTCTGTCCCAGATACTTCCCATACTCTGGAACAGGCTACCCATCTATGTCAAGCAAAGTTCTTCATTAGCACTCTTCAAGAAAAATCTTGATGAGTGGATGGGAAATAGGAAATACGCCCCGGGGATCACTTCTGTGTCTCTGCTTTACAGTGGCACAGGAAAATAAGTTTCTTGGGTGATGTAAGCCAGGGAACCTTGTTGGCTAGGCTTGCGTAGGCCCTTGGGCCGATAGCCTAGCACCTACCTATGAACCTATAAACCTAAATAACTGAACCAAACTGCACACACTACTGACTGCATCAATCAAGTAATTTGGTGAAGTCAGATCGATTCTTCTATCCTTTGCATTGACCAGGACAGCTTGCGTGTGACTATTGACTCCTCTAAGTCTGGCAGGTGTCTGCTAATTATAACAACAGTAAGAACTACAGCACCAGGCTAATGTTAGTCTGATGAGACAAATGCTTTATTAATAAAAATACCTGTGACAACAAAATTAGCTTGATATTGTTGTTATTATGTGCAAACTGCATATTATTCATCTAATCGGGGACCATCTCAATGGTAGGACTTTCAAGGAGGTGCAACAGCAGGTACTAAATTAATCTGATTCTCTAAAAGTCAGACTGAAAACAAATCAAAAACAAGTAAATGCAGGATGGCTGAGAACAGAACTTACTGCATGGAAGTGTGTACTGTGCAGTGACAGATACTCCTACAGCACAGCTGGTAATTCAGGAAAAAAAATCCAAATTTATATATTTATATATTTATTTAACTCTTGGCTGGTTCACCACCCCGATCCATCCCCCAAACTGACTTTCATGACTTGGCTACTTGCTACCAGAAAACTACAATCTCCCATTAACAATCTTTTTCCTTGCCTTTTTTTTTCTTATGGATCTGTTTACAGCAGTGTTTTATATGAAATTTGAAATATCTACGTTTGGAGGAAAGGGTGGATAATTTATTTTCCCTAGTATTCCGGTATGTTTTAATGCTGTCCCCAAATGTCTGCTTATGCTTCATATCTTTGACAGAAGTGGCTCTGGTCTCCATAGTACATAATGTGGCGCACTGCTCGTTTTGCTAAAAGTCATACACAGCGCTGCATGATCTAACCATGGTGTGACATAAATATTGCTCTCCCAAGCTGATTGGAACTGTCTTCTAGTGATGAAACACATAGCTATTCTACTGGCTGTTGGTGCCACCCCACCCATCTTTTTCATTCCGATGTAACTCTCTCCATCCGTCTACCAAATCACATTAGTCTAACCTTTTGTGTATAAGATTTGTGACCTTCTATCATTCTCCTGGAGGATTCTTTGCATCTGTGGGTTCAGGACTGCATTAAAGTCTCCTCCTATGTAAAGTATCGGTATGCTTTTTCATCATTGATAACATTTTAGAATGTTTTAGATTTGATGGATCATCGACATTGAGACCACAGAATTTTACTTTCGCTATTTTACCTTCTTGTGTTTGGACTAATACCATTGTCCAACTACCCTTTTGTTCATGATGCAATTTAATCTTGCAGCATCTAAAGGAATCACGAATGAGGGTAAGTACTCCTCATTTTGCAGAAGTACGGATACCCACCTCCCCCCACCCTGATGTAATTTGATCTCGGACTATCCTAATGAATCATGTATGAGGATAAGTACTCCTCATTTTGCAGAAGTGCAGATACTCACCTCCCCCTACCCTCTCCATTGTTTCAAAGACAGATTAACTGTTATTTGTTTATCAACTTGGTCTCTTGTAAACATACTAAGTGAGCTTGTATAAAGAAGAGCTTTACCTTTGTGGGCAGCATTCCAACCTCATACATTCAAACTTAGTGCATTGATAGTTAAACCTGAATAGTGAGGAACTTTGGTTGATCTTCATTTTATATTTTCTGTTATTCTGTTAAATAAGTGTATTTGCTGTGAACCCAGAACTGGGCCATTTGCTGGAGGGCCAAATGGCTTTTAGATCCTGTGGCTATGGTACTACATCTGGGGACTATTTCTGTTTAAATCTGAGGCAGAAATTATACACATCTGTTGTCTAAATTGGATGAATTTAAATTAGAACAAGAATAAATTAAAGGTGATTAATCTAAGACAGTAACATCTTTTTCTATTCAAATGAGAAATCAAAAATGAAAAACATGCATAGCATTGTCAGAAATAACAGGATATATTTATAACTTTAACCATCTTTAATTGAATGTCAAGAAAAGGTGTTTTCTTTTAAAATTTCAATAATACATAACTAATGTTGTCAAAACTGATAATCCATATCAGACAAAGGCAGTCTGTAAATGCTTGACCAACCATGCACAAACCCACATATACCCCTTAAAATACCGCCAGGATATCAGACAGCATGGTTAGGCTTAAAAATGCTCCCTGGGGTTGTTACCCTAGTAATGACCTATGACTCTAAGAAAGTTCTAGTCTTCTACTTGGCATCTCTTTTCCTCGTTTGCTATAATAGTGAGACAAAAAAGAAAGAAATTATATATTGAACAGTGTTCTTCAAAGTATTACTTATATCATGAGCAAAGCATGGGACGTGCTATTACTAAGTCATGCTGGTATGTAGCAGACACAGAAGGCTTTGAAGTTATTCTGTCTATTTTGTTTTTCATCAGTCATTAAAGTGTTTATATTAATTCATATGATAACATTCTCCATAGCCTGTGTTTTATTTTTATAAGATTATTAAATGAATATGACATGCAGTTTGAGGAATGAACCGTCTATTTACATAAGCATATATTTTCCACATATAAAACCATGCATCCTATGTGATGATTTTATATCAGTTTGCTCGGCTCTAGAGCAGTTGTGGATGCAGTACTCTGGTATAAGCAATCACCTTTTCCTTCTATGTTCTTGTTTAACAGAACTTTTGGTTTGATTTCAAAATACAAAAGAAAGGGAGAGTTGAGAGAGAATTATGAGAGGGGAAGCAACCAACCAGATGAGTTTACATCCCTATACATTCCAGATCTATAAGGGGTTTATAATTCACGAGTCAGACCATGACTCAACTCTTATGTCCTGTATACAGCATAACCTCACTGTGTCAATAGCAGTTTGTCACTGGTAAGGAGGGAATGTAGAGCCCTGTATACAGCGTAACCTCACTGTGTTGATAACAGTCTATCACTGGTAAGGAAGGAGTGTAGAGATCTGTATACAACATTACCTCACTGTGTGGATAACAGTCTTTCACTGGTGAGGAGGGAATGTAGAGGCCTGTATACAACATTACCTCACAGTGTGGATAACAGTCTGTCACTGGTGAGGAGGGAATGTAGAAGCCTATATACAGCGTAACCTTACTGTGTCGATAACAGTCTATCACTGGTAAGAAGGGAATGTAGAGTCCTGTATACAACATTACCTCACTGTGCGGATAACACCCTGTCACTGGTGAGGAGGAAGTGTAGAGGCCTATATACAATCCAGAGCAGAGTTTATCTTTCTCGAGCCGGAGGTGGGCCTCCTTTTGTATCCCAACCCCCCTTCCCTTTGTGGGAGATTCTGCTTTCTTACCTCAAGTCTCTGCGCTATTCAGAGGTTTTTTAGCTTCTGATGAAAGTGTATTTTTATACATGAAGCCTATATACAATGTAAACTCACTGTGTTGATAACAGTCTGTCACTGGTGAGGAGTGAGTGTAGAGGCATGTATACAACATTACCTCACCGCGTGGATAACAGTCTGTCACTGGTGAGGAGGAAGTGTAGAGGTGTGTATACAACATAACCTCATTGTGTTAACAGACTGACATTGGTGAGGAGGAAGTGTAGAGGTCTATATACAACGTAAACTCACTATGGTGGTAACAGCCTGTCGCTGGTAAGAAGGAAGTGTAGAAGTCTGTATACAACATAACCTCATTGTGTTAACAGACTGACACTGGTGAGGAGGAAGTGTAGAGGTCTGTATATAATGTAACCTCACTGTCGTGGCAACAGCTTGTCTCTGGTGAGGAGGGGAGTGTGTCTGTAACCTCACTATGGTGATAACAGACTGTCATTGGTGAGGAGGAAGTGTAGAGGTCTGTATACAACGTAACCTCACTATGGTGGTAACAGTCTGAAATTGGTCAGGAGGAAGTGTAGAGGATACAACATAACCTCACTATGGTGGTAACAGTCTGTCACTGGTGAGGAGGAAGTGTAGATGTCTGTATATAACGTAACCTCACTATGGTGGTAACAGCCTGTCACTGGTGGGGGGGGAGTGTAGAGGTCTGTATACAATGTAACCTCACTATGATGATAACAGACTGACACTGGTGAGGAGGAAGTGTAGAGGTCTGTATATAATGTAACCTCACTGTCGTGGCAACAGCTTGTCTCTGGTGAGGAGGAAGTGTAGAGGTCTGTATACAACATAACCTCACTATGGTGGTAACAGTCTGTCACTGGTGAGGAGGAAGTGTAGTTGTCTGTATACAACATAACCTCACTATGGTGGTAACAGTCTGTCTCTGGTGAGGAGGAAGTTTAGAGGTCTGTATACAACATAACCTCACTATGGTGGTAACAGTCTGTCACTGGTGAGGAGGAAATTTAGAGGTCTGTATACAACATAACCTCACTATGGTGGTAACAGTCTATCTCTGGTGAGGAGGAAGTGTAGAGGTCTGTATACAATGTAACTTCACTATGGTGGTAACAGCCTGTCACTGGTGAGGAGAAAGTGTAGAGGTCTGTATACAATGTAACCTCACTATGGTGGTAACAGTCTGTCACTGGTGAGGAGGAAGTGTAGAAGTCTGTATACAGTGTAACCTCACTATGGTGGTAACAGCCTGTCACTGGTGAGTAGGAAGTGTAGATGTTTCTATACAACGTAACCTCACTATGGTGGTAACAGCCTGTCACTGGTGAGTAGGAAGTGTAGATGTCTGTATACAACCTAACCTCACTATGGTGGTAACAGTCTGTCACTGGTGAGGAGGGAGTGTAGAGGTCGGTATACAACATAACCTCACTATGGTGGTAACGGCCTGTCACTGGTGAGTAGGAAGTGTAGAGGTCTGTATACAATGTAAGCTCACTATGGTGGTAACAGCCTGTCATTGGTCAGGAGGAAGTGTAGAGGTCTTTATACAACATAACCTCACTATGGTGGTAACAGCCTGTTACTGGTGAGGAGGAAATGTAGAGATCTGTATACAAAGTAACCTCACTATGGTGGTAACAGCCTGTCACTGGTCAGGAGGAAGTATAGAGGTCTTTATACAACATAACTTCACTATGGTGGTAACAGCCTGTCATTGGTCAGGAGGAAGTGGACATGCTCATTGCCTTTTCATGCTTCCCTGTATTGATCTTTCAGCTTCATCCCAGGATATCTCTGTTGTCTCTAGTAAACAGCTTCAAAATCTGGCACCTGGAATTCCATGATCACTGAGTTGTCTTCTTTATATGAGGGGAGGATAGCACCTAATGGGACATATTTATTAGGGGAAGGTACTGTAGCATTATATTTTGCCTAATTTCCACTGTCACATTTAGCACAAGCAGTATAACATGTTTTTCCCGGTTTACCTTTCTTTTCATTAAGGGATTTATTTGGCGAGGTACTAAGTGGATGTTCTCTTTTTCTAGTGTAGCCAGTCTGACCTCTATCTTTCAGTAACCTGAAGTAACTGCCACTGAGAATAATTTCAGATAATTTCTGTTTTGTTCCTGTACTTTGTGTAAATATATCTTTCTCGCTACCTCTTCAGTTGTGGAAAAGGAAGATGAAAAATGTGTTTATTTATATACAGTAGAGCTGGAAATCTAAGCTAAACAGAATTACCTCTTTCCCTGAAATATCTTAAACAGCGATCTAGGGCTTTCCATTTTCACATTTGCACCCCCTATTTTCAGTGTCTGACCTAAGGATCTTGCTTTTGGCATAATGTTTTCTTTGACAGCATAATTCAGATATCTAAAAATGAATTTCTGGGAATCTTTGGGTTGGATTCCATATAGTTTCAAAATATAGGGCAGTTAACACTATACAACAAAAGGACCAACGCTGCAACCATAAGCAAAGAAGTCTCAAAAACATCCAAATGGAGTAAAAACAGCTGTAATCTTCTTCCACAGTAATCAGATAAGACATGTTAGCGCTTCCGTGGTTGTATCACACCACTTCATCAGACTTTGTGTGGTGACACGGCTAGTAGTTTCATGCAAAAGATGTGGACAACTAAATGATATGCAAATATGACTCCGTGTACAGAGAATAACTCAGCACAACGCAGGCATAACCATCCGTGTCTGTGCAACCTCAAGCAGTCACATCAAATCTGTTTGTCAAGATAAGTTGTCCATAAACTGAGATGTATATGTGCATTACCAAAATTATACAAGCTCAATGCAGCTGACTGTAATAAGTGAAAATTACTAAAGGAGTAGAAATGTGCAGTAATCTGTCTGAAAAATGGCAAATATCCACAATTACAACTATCATCAAAACTTACAGAAATAGAAAGATATATCTAAATAAACGCATCACAATTTGAGAGTCGGACAGGATCTGCAAAATTTCTAATTAAAATTAAGTAAGGCAAAAGGCAAGTATGCCCATATTCACCAGAGGTAACAGTAGCTAACAACTGGTGCAGGAGTGTGGTGAATGCAAGTAACGCACACACCTGACGAAATAGGGTGAAGGTGAAGAAGAGGGACACACACAAGGTATGATGAAATGGAAGGTCTGAGGGACTGTCAGAGTTTTTTTTTTTTGTGGGAATAGGCCCTGTTTTTGTTTTTGAACTGAAGGAATGTAAAACAGAGGGAAAAGAAAGAGGTGGAAAAGTGCAGGTATAAAATTATAACAAAATCACAAGAACATGACAGACAAAGGTTGGAAAAATAAAGGAGAGGTAAGGTACACAAAGAGCACAGATTCAGACTATACAACATGGGTGAAGTAAAATGGAGTAATAGGGTAGGGATGCATAACAGCCATGGTGCAGTGCAAAAACACTTATGTACCCATGACGTACCTGTACACATGTCAGTGCTGAGATGTTGCAAACTGTGTGACAGTCCTACCTGAATGTGTCTGACTGATGGTAGGTGTGTGGTTTATACAAAAATAAATAGGAGTGCAGTCACTGCAGTACACAGTGGATACTGAATACAATCATCAGCTAGGCTGGCATCAGTGCAAGTGTAAGCCGAGCAACAGCATGGATGAACAAATCCAGTTAAGGAACTGCAAGAGAAGACAAGTAGAGGGCATAAGAGAACCTCCAACCCTGCATGTGAAAGGCAAACAACCAAGCACAGTGCCAAACAGCGGTGCCATAGCAATGCAAAAATGTGGCTTCTAATAAATAAGTGTACATAACTCTAAAACACATGACATGTGATCGAACCAAATGTAGGCGACACGTGATCAACTCAAATATAGGTGATGTGATCAACCCAAATATAGATGACACATGATTCATATGTCAAAGCTATATGCCATATGAGAGGCAACACAGATGGGCTGTCAGGTGCACAGTATTCATGTTTGACATGTAATGGAATAACGTGATGCATTCAGAAAGAAATGTCAGCATATCTACACCCACTGATGACATGGAATATTATGTACATGTGTGAGTAATGATAGATAAGGAATGTCAGCTTGTGCATATGATGGAAGGAAGCAAACTAATTCCTGGGTAATGCTCAAAACACAAGCGCTGACAAAATCAAACCAGTTGGTATCATGCCTTCGATGTACAAAACACCAAAAATCCACAAACAACGAACTGTTGAACTGGATCGGAACACAATAAAAGTCGGCCAAAAAGAGTTAGTGCTATTTATTATAAATTACACTTTCAGCTAGGACAGTGCCTAGCCTTCTTCAGACAAACAGTTAAAATATGGTAAACCAATGCCTTTTATCTAATCAAGTCAGTGATGTCATCAATTAAGCAATGTTGTTAGTAACCATAACAACATATTGTCGCAGCCTACTTTTATATAACAAGTTATAACTCCAACTTATAATACAGGAAATGATAAACAAAACAATATATATTCCTATCTCATCTTATGTTTAAAAACACACTTATATGTGTATACATGTTAAAAACTAAACTATACAAATTTAATAACAACATACTCTACTTAAAACATTAAATCAAATTCATACTAAATAAGTCAAATTCATAAAAATACTTATGAATTCCCTGGTTCTCCTTTGTGTGAATATAAGGACTAAAAAAATACCTAATTAAACAAACACTGCACTAACCAACCTTTAATTCCTGGTTAAACTGTCTTTTGCAAAAACTTTGTATATTTGCATTGTATTAAATTTTTATCTATTCAAAGTTAGGAGTTTCAACAGACTTTTAATGGAAATAGTATCATTAATCCCTGGGGGCATATGAGCCCTCATTCACACTTGCCACTTCAGTTCATCTATTTCGAGCAAATTTTACCAAGGACCCCCCAGAATGTTCTCAATTCTCTGTTGTAAAACTGTGAACCTAAAGGTGTGTGTGGGAAATTCAGAGCAGTGTTTGGCTAAAGCATTGTTAAAATCTTTCTTTTTTATTGCATAACAATGCTCATATATTCGCTGCCTAAAACGTCTCTCCATTTTCCCAATGTAAAACACGTTACATGAATTACAACAAGCAGCGTAAATCACACCCTTAGATTCACAGTTGAATTTTCCTTTTATTTTGTATGTGTTGTGGTTCAAAACCACCTGGTTACCAACCAGAATGTGTTTACATTGTGAACATGAACCACATTTAAACGTCCCATTAATTCTCCCATAAGAATTCCTGCTATTAATGTTGCTCTCTAAGAGGGCTTTAAGATTTTGACCACATCTGTATACTATTCTAGGGCTAGAACCAAGAATTCTAGAAAGGGAATCATCATTTTTAATGAGGTCCCAATTTTTATTTATTACCTCTCTAATAGACCAAAAATCTAAAGAGAATGTATACAAAAGCTGGCTTGATAACTTACATTACCAGCTTTTTTATTTGGCAATTCATCAGATAGACTAGCCAATCCATTAAGAACTGAGTGAGAAGATGAGCTTGATTGTCCTTTTAATAAAGGAATAAAATAACCAACATTACGCTTGAAAACTACTTCTTTTTTTGTGTTGTTAACAAGTTGACTAGGATAGCCTCTTTTAATAAACATGTTACAAACATGGTCACATTCAGTCTCAAAGTCTAATTCGTCCAAAATCATACGGGCGGCCCTCACCATCTGGCCTTTGACCACAGCTTTCTTTTGTTGGTACGGGTGGTTGCTAGTCAAATGAAGGAAACAGTTTGAATACATCGGTTTCCTATATGTAGAACTTTTGTATCTACTATTAGACTTGTCATTAACTAACCAAATGTCCAAATAGTTGATCACGGTTATACCTATGTTATAAGTAAACTTTAGAAAACGTGTGGTCCTGTTAATGTTGTCAATAAAGACTGGTATCATGGACAGTTCTCCATTCCAAATACAAAACATGTCATCCTGGTATCTAGTATACCAGGAGACATTGTTTTGAAATAATTGGTCTTTAAACAACAAGTTGTTTTCCCAATAAGCCATAGTGGCATTGGCAAAACTAGTGCCACATGGAGAACCCATGGCCACACCAGTTTTCTGCAGGTAAAACATACCCTCAAACAACATAAAATTGTTCTTCAAGACCATTTCAAGCAAAGTCTCAATTATGTAAATGATATTATCATTTGCTTTCTTACTATGCAAAAATTCCCTTACCCATTCTGTGCCTAAATCCTGAGGGATCACTGTGTATAGATCTTTAACATCTATAGTTAAGAAATACACCTCAGGTTGGTATTAAGGAATTAATGTTTGTAAGAAAACTCCACGAGTCTTTGCAAATCTGTGGTTCGGTTTCAATAAAAGGTTTCAACAAACTGTCAACATATTTGGCACAAGCGTATGTGATTGAGCCATGGCCATCAACTATTGGTCTGAAAGGGGGGACTTTATGTCCTTGTAGATCTTTGGACACCCAAACAGTGCTGGTGTTTTGGGAGCTATCATATTTAAATACTGGTAAAGGTCAATGTCTATGGAACCTTCCACAAACAAGTCATCCAAGGTTGACCTTACCTTCTTGTAGGCTACATTAACCTCATTGATTGTTACCTGAGTGTAATTGGGAGTGTTTAAATGTTCCATCAATTTCTCCACATATAAACAATGATCCATAAAGACTAAGCCACCCCCCTTGTCAGGCTTCATAACTCTTGTATTACAATCTTTAAGTAATTGAATAAATCCACGTTCCGTCATAGACATGTTAGACTGAACTGGATGGGACGTGTATATTCGCTTTTCTTTGATGGCCCAAAAATCAATTTTACACATCTTCTCAAAGGTGTTTAAACCTGGGTGAAGTGTGGGATTGAACACATTAGAAACCCTCAAAGTTTTCACCATACTAACCATAGGTCCCATTGATATTTGGAGATTAAGTTTACGAATAAACAATTTTAAGTCCATTATGGTTCTAGTTATGTCAAAGGACTTCGCAGGTACAAAGGACATCCCCTTAGATAAAAAGTCAACCATGTCCTGTTGGACATCTAAGGAAGTGTAGTTATATACGGTGAAGTCCCCTTCACTACTCAAATGAAGAGAAGGCATTTCTTCAGTTACTAAAATGGGAGCTACCTCCTCCGTTGTCTTCTCTTGTTCCTTACTTGTTGTTGGTTGTAACTGGGCTTCCTGTTGTTCTGTCCAGTGTTGGTGTCAGCCCAAAAACCCTGTTGATTATGGACTTGTTCTCCATTTACAGTGTTAGGCTGCTCCCTTGCATTGTTGTAATTAGGCTTTTTATTACCTCGCTGATTGTTACTGTTAGAAAGCAGCCTCTCACTTCTCCTTAAAATTGGACCTTGTACTTCCTCATCGACAAAACTGTCATTATTTTGATTGTTGTTAGAGGCTGGTGTTTCTTCATCATTATCACCATATACAACGGGACCGCCATTGGAAACTTTTTGAAAATGAAGAGGGGGCCTAGGATATGCTCTTTTGTTGGCATAATCATTAATATCCCTGTTTAGTTTCTTTTTCTTAGTAATAAGCAGTTTATTCATCATGCCTTCGATGTCTATGATGCCCAGCATGTTCTTACAAAGTACCATCGTAACAGTACAAATGTATGGCAATGATGATCATGTTGAGGAAGGTAAACATACATGTAACATATGTCATGTATAACAGAGGAAAGTAAACATACACGTAACATATGCCATGCGTAACAGAGGAAAGTAAACATACATGTAATATATGTCATGTATAACAGAGGAAGGTAAACATACACATAACGTATGTCATGCATAACAGAGGAAGGTAAACATACACATATATGCCCAGAGGAAGGTAAACATACATGTATCATATGCTATGTATAACAGAGGAAGGTAAACATACACATATTATATGCTATGTATAACAGAGGAAGGTAAACATACACATAACATATGGCATGTATAACAGAGGAAAGTAAACATACACATAACATATGCCATGTATAACAGAGGAAGGTAAACATACACATACCATATGTCATGTATAACAGAGGAAGGTAAACGTACATGTAGCATATAATAGTACAAACAAATGAGGCAGCGGAAACAACCACAGTTGCAAATAAACGCCAGTATCCACAATATTAAAAAAAGCATAGAACGTCTTTATTCGTGCACCAGGTTAGCGCTTTCATATTCCGCTTCTTCAGACCATATACGTGCATAATACATTATGAATGCTTAAGTACTACAGAATAACCAATCATTGAAGTCGTTCAATCAAAAACCTAATAAGTTAAAAACATATCTTCCTGAACTATTTAATAGGTTGTTTGCATATACATTATTACATTAAACGCAAAAATAAACTTAAAAATCTATTTAATGACAATCTACAACTATATCTTAAAAGATCATTTACAGATGAAATACCACACTGAATACAGCAACTATGCTAAAACATTTGTGTAATAGAAACCTACTGCAACTAATAACAGTAGAGACAACACAAAAACTGACTATTACTAAATATAAATACTACTTAAAATAGATATATACATTACTTTTTAAAAGTTTTTCTCCTAGACTTAAGTATAAGTTTTAAAGAGGCCCTTTCATTAAGGTCTCTGCCTCTGTCAGCCCTCAATTTCATAATCCAGCAGGTTTCTCTCTTCTCTATGGCATTTCTAATATCTCCTTCCTGTACACTAGGTGAGATAGCATCTATCACTAAAAACTTAAATTGGTATTCATTACCACAGCTCATCACATGTTTAGCCAGGGCATTGGTATGCAAATTAACCCTGATGGCATAAAGATGTTCCCGTATTCTGTTTTTTAAAAACCCATTGGTCTTGCCTACATAAAATGACCCACAAGAGTTACAGATGGCTAAATAGACCACATGAGCCAGTATTGCAATTAGCACATACTGGGAAAGTAAATTGTTTCCCATATCCGGATGTATGAAGCTGATGCTTGGATCAATATATGCACAAAAATTACATTTTCCACAAGGAAGGTTACCTGATACTTGCTCTTCAGATTGAATACTTCTGACTTTGGAATGGCACAATAATCTTTTAAGATTTGGTTTATTTTTAAACCTAAATTTTGGTCTGTCTCCCACTATAGCATGTATAACTGGGTCAGTAGTAAGAATGTCCCAATGTTTGTTAATAGCATCAAAAAACTACATTATTATCATCTGTAGTAAAGAACATTGATATCTTAATTCCAGAAGGTGAATAGGAAAAGATCCAGAAACTGAATGTACTGCATTATGTGAAAAATATGGAATAGCTCTATATTGTCTCAAATCATTAATCGTACTCAACCATTCATGTACCTCAGTTCTCCTGTATCCTTGGTCTACCAGTCTTCTTTCAAGAGTGTTTAATTCATCCTGAAAGCCTTCCTCTGATGCATTCAAGCATGAAGCTTGCATACCCTGGCCCCTAATGATGTTTCTGAAGGTGTATTAGGGGTGCTACCCTGGCCCCTAATGATGTTTCTGAAGGTGTATTAGGGGTGCATACTTCTTCTATGTAATAATGTATTTCTTTGGCATCCCTTCCTACATACACCTGTGTTTATGTGTCCATCAATTAGTCTCTCAACAAAGATATCCAGGTAATCTAGCTTCTCTGTGGAATAATTCAAGTTGAACCTTAAACATTCTATCATGTTATTCATTTCTCCAACAAAAGATCTCAAATTAAGATCATCACCAGCCCATAGAAAAAAGATATCATCGACAAAGTGGCGATAAAAAGGTATACACAGTTGAAATGCATCCTTTACAAACAATTCCTCTTCCACCCATTGTGCCAAAAATATGTTGGCATAGCTATTGGCAAAGGAAGTGCCCATAGCTACATAATCACGTTGTAAATAGAGTATCTGATCAAAAACAAAGACATTATTTTCAAGAACCACTTCTAGGAATAAAGATATTAAGTCTATTTTTTACATTATTATATTCACTACGTGCAGACAAATATCTCTTCACAGCATTAATACCTGCTTCATTTGGAATCATAGTAAAGAGAGATCTAAGGTGACAAAAAACATGCTGTTATCTATCTGCAAGTGTTCACTGAAATCAAATAAGTCAGTCAGAAATTTAACTCAAGTACTGGGCGTAACATTTTCTCTATGTAGATGGAAAATGGCCCAGTGCTCCAGACTCGACCAGCGACTATAGGCCTCATGAGTGGCTGCACTTCCTCCTTATGAATCTTAGGAAGTCCCTGTATGGATGGTATCATGGGATATTCTACTAGTAAAAAAGCAAATAACTCTTCATCAATAACTGAACTTTTCACTATATCTTCCAACATGTTAAAAATACTATGTTGTATCACAGTAACATCTTCGCAATTAATAATTGTATAGTATTTATCATCATCTAACATGGTGCTTCATAGATATATTGTACCATTCAGTGTCCATAATAACTATTGGACCACCATTATCTGCTGGTCTAATGATTATGGAAGAGTTGTCTTGTAACCTTCTCAATGCATTCCTCTGTTTAAAGCTTAAGTTGTTCATATTTTTAACGTAATCATTCCTAGGTCTTTCAATATTATAAATCTTATATACCTCTTCTTCTACCAATTTATAAAAGACTTCGACCAAAGGATGATTATTAGGAGTGTACAAACTAGTTTTTTTTTAAAAATATTAATATAATTATTGCTAGTGTTACCAAATTCTAGTTTCAGCATAACGTTTCTAATAAAAAGCTTCAGGTCTATTAGAACATCTGTCAAATTATTACATACAGTAGGTATAAAACTGAGTCCTTTATTTAAAACTGAAAATTCTTCTGTGTCTAGGTTTCATTTAGATAGGTTCTAAACTAGGCTTTCCCAACCTGAGACCACATCTTCTTGAGTGGTTGGTCGGATAGCCTCTCTGGAGATACCGTCCTTTTCTTTCTGCCTCGACTGATAGAATGTGGACCTCTCAAACCCCTCTCCACAGCAATGGGTAAAGGGAATTGATGAAAACTGTTCAGTTTCAATGAATTACTATGATTATAAGTACCAGATGTATCAACCCATGTTACCTTAGGTCTAACGACTGGTTGAGAGGCAGTCATTCTCCCAGAATTAGACTCATTGGGTGATATAGGCCTATTTAATGTCATGTCATGTATAACAGAGGAAGGTAAACACACACGTAACATTTAACATGTATAACAGAGGAAGGTAAACATACACATAACGTATGCCATATATAACAGAGGAAGGTAAACATACACGTAACATATGTCATGTATAACAGAGGAAGGTAAACATACACATAACATATGTCATGTATAATAGAGGAAGGTAAACATACACATAACATATGTCATGTATAACATATAGGCCAAAGCTAAAATGGGAGAGGAGATGGACAACACAGGGGCACATTAGTGAGAAAATAACAGAAGCAGAAGAAGGCACAGAATAAAGCAGAAAAACCTTATCTAAGGGGACACATTGCACATGCATGTGCTCATCACAGTGGGTGGTGTGGAAGTCCTCCAAAGTTACACTGAAGGAAATGGCAAACATAGGTCACGTGAGCATAATGGATTGCTAATTGCTATAAACATGTCTGGGAACAAACAAGAAAAATACAGCAATGTGCAATAGTTAAACAGCAAGATGGAGAGGTACACAACAAAAGTACTTTTGATTATCACCCATGAATACTCACTGTCATGCAAATGTAATACAACAGGTGCCACAAACACAGTGTTTGATATAATAACACCATCCATGTGTACGACTGAACAAAGAACAGTCCTGTGAACAAAAGTACATGACAGAAAAAGGGAGTAACTGTGTTTACAGAGTCACATATTACAAAAATGTGTGTGTGTCAATCATCATACATTCATACACAGGTACATCTACGTAAGTCATTGCAACCGCAGACCTTTCTGTCTTGGAGGGAAGCCTTCTAGCTTATCAGTGGGAGTGGTAAGGACTAGGTATCCTATCTACCACAAGAGGAGTAGTTTCTGGTTCAGAATTGTAGTTTATTGGCCGTTTGGGCATTTTTTCCATCCCTTTCAACTTTCTGGTTTAAAAGCCTGTGTTTGCACACCATGCAGCTGTGCTCAGCTGAGATAAACTATTACTGGTACCAGAAAGTCTGCTCTTCAAGTTTCCTCTTAGGACGTGCTTGTTCTTTTACTTCTTGCTCTTCAATGTCCCCCTTAGAATGTGCTTATTCTTCTACTTCTTGCACTTCAGTTTCCCCCTTAGAACATGCTTGTTCTTCTACTTCTTGCACTTCAGTTTCCCCCTTAGAACGTGCTTGTTCTTCTACTTCTTGCTCTTCAATGTCCCCCTTAGAACGTGCTTGCTCTTTTACTTCTTGCACTTCAGTTTTCCCCTTCGAACGTGCTTGTTCTTTTACTTCTTGCACTTCAGTTTCCCCCTTAGAACGTGCTTGTTCTTCTATGTCTTGCACTTCAGTTTCCTCTTTAGAACGTTTGTTCTTCTACTTCTTGCTCTTCAATGTCCCCCTTAGAACGTGCTTGTTCTTCTACTTCTTGCACTTCAGTTTCCCCTTAGAATGCGCTTGTTCTTCTACTTCTTGTACTTCAGTTTCCCCCTTAGAACATGCTTGTTCTTCTACTTCTTGCACTTCAGTTTCCCCCTTAGAATGTGCTTGTTCTTCTACTTCTTGCTCTTCAATGTCCCCCTTAGAACGTGCTTGTTCTTCAACTTCTTGCACTTGTTTCCCCCTTAGAACGTGCTTGTTCTTCTACTTTTTGCACTTCAGTTTCCCCCTTAGAACGTGCTTGTTCTTTTACTTCTTACACTTCAGTTTTCCCCTTCAAACGTGCTTGTTCTTTTACTTCTTGCACTTCAGTTTCCCCCTTAGAACGTGCTTGTTCTTCTACTTCTTGTACTTCAGTTTCCCCCTTAGAATGTGCTTGTTCTTTTACTTCTTGCACTTCAGTTTCCCCCTTAGAACGTGCTTGTTCTTCTACTTCTTGCACTTCAGTTTCCCCCTTAGAACGTGCTTGTTCTTCTACTTCTTGTACTTCAGTTTCCCCCTTAGAACGTGCTTGTTCTTTTACTTCTTGCACTTCAGTTTCCCCCTTAGAACGTGCTTGTTCTTTTACTTCTTGCACTTCAGTTTCCCCCTTAGAACGTGCTTGTTCTTTTACTTCTTGCACTTCAGTTTCCCCCTTAGAACGTGCTTGTTCTTTTACTTCTTGCACTTAGTGTAACTGACTAACACCTTTAACAGGCTTTTGTAGCATTTATTGTAGCACACGTAGGTGCTATCAGCACTAGATTTTCCTACATAGTAACAGCACCAGTACTTATTAGTTATGACCACCCCTCCTAGTATGATTGTAGGGCTATTTTCTGTGCTTTCTCATGCTAACCTGGTGCACTTGGGTATTCTGAGACAGTGTGGCAACTGTCTAATGTACACAGACAACCCACTCCTCTTACCTCCCAGCACTCATACCTGTAAGAGATGCACTTATATCACTAAACTGGAAGCAGTGCATGCTCCAACCAAGACCGGACTAGCTGGTCAAGAGGAGAAGGTCAACACCTGCTACTCACTACATAGAACAAACAGCCATCCAAAACACCAACCATCACAACCCACACATAGAAACACAAATCATACACCCACTTTCATTTACCCAAACAACAGAGAACCCTGAGACAGAAATACACTCGACCACCACAACATAACACCAACCCCAAAAAACACAGCTCACCACCACAGTTTGCCCTTCAACCTAAGGCCTTAAGGCAAAACAGTTTTCCCAATGTACTAGTCATAAGAGACTCAGTTGTGTGGCACACTGATGTCCTACTCACTAGGTTGAACAAGGAGAAGGTGACAGTCAGTTGTCTGTCAGGTGCCAGGATCTGCCACATAACACATGCACTCAGGTCACTCCACAACAAGTACAAATATGACTCAGTCATTGTCCTTCTGGGTGTGAATGACCTGAGATGTACCTCCCTGGACTACATGAAAAGAGATGTGATGGAACTCCCGGATTATGTGGCCCAGGCAGGTATGACCCTAGCCCTGAGCAGTATTCTACCATCACCCAGAATGATTCCACAGTACGAGCAGAAAATGATTGACTTCAGCAATTGGCTAAGTTTCTGGTGGCATTCTAAGGGGATCCAGTATCTGTCTGCCTGGGATGACATGATCGACAGACCTCAATGCTTTGCCAGAGATGGCCTACATCTGTCACCCCTGGGATTCTGGGTACTGGCTAAGGCTTTTGCTACCCCTATACTGCCTTTTAGGCAGTGTTCCAATGACCAAAATTCCCCCATAACAGCTACAAGCAAGTGCAATCTGAGGGTCATGCTGCTCAATGCTAAAAGTCTAAATCTCAAGATGCACTCACTCGAAGCTCTTCTCAAAATGGAGAATGTTGACATCTGTGCTGTAATGGAGACCTGGTTTAAAGAGGCAGAAAGCACCACTGTGCTCCCAAGCTACAACTCATTCCATACCTTTCGGCCCCAGAATACGGCCAGAAGCTCCTAAGGCAGTGTTGTTCCATATTCTTAAAGGATATGTGCACTTCTAGCCTGGTAGCCCAGCATAATGCATCTGAGATACGTCAGGTACAACTTACACTGGGTAAGAAGGAGATACACGTGAGATCCTGCTACAGACCCCCAAACATGTCTCCAGACCCTCACTCCAACTTCTTAAGCACCCTGGAATCTATCAAGGTCTAACCCAATACTCTCACATACTGGGTGACTTCAACTACCCTTCCATCAACTGGGAAAACTATTCAACTACCAATGTACAGGCCCAACACTTTCTGGAATTTATCATTTCCAATGCCCTGGAACAGCTCATTCTGATCCCCACTAGAGGAAGCAACATTCTCGACCTGCTTATCACCAACATGGGAGACCATTGCTCCACATCTGTAGTCAATTCCTCTTTGGTTAAATCTGACCACAAACTGATCACCATGGAAATCTCCATCTCACCCACAGCCCCCGCTAAGGTGACCACCCTGAAAAACTTCTCTAAAGCCAACTTTGGGGTCCTAAAAACAGAAGTGGCTAACATCTTGGCACCCATGCCAACAGAAAATAGCTGCATGACTGCCGAATCATGCACCAATGCACTGTATGAGCACGTACACAAATGCACAGACCTTGCCATACCAAATAGAACTAACATGCTCTTCTCCAAAAAAAGGAAGTCAATCTAGTGATCCCCAGCCATCAATAAACTCTACAACAGAAGGAAGAAACTGTTGCAGAAAAAAATGCAGGCACAAGACTGGATAACCTCTACAAAAAGCTGAGATCCCTTATCAAATCTTCTAAAACCAACTATGAAGGCAGAATTGCAGTTGACACAAAAAACAACCACAAAGCCTTCTATAGCTATATCAAAAACCTCAAAAGCAATACCCAGATTTGCTGTGAGTTATTGCACAATGGCACCTCCTATACTGAGCCAACAGATATAGCCAACATACTGGCCAACAGATTCAGTGCCAACTTTACCCCCCTCCCCCCCATTATCACAATACCAGAAGAAAGCCTGGTACCCACCATTTCTGCTCCACAGGTAAAAGCTGCATTATCCAAAGCCAAGAATACAGCATCCATGGGACCTGATAATATCCCTAGCTGCATCCTAGATGAGCTACAAAATGAACTGGCACCACATCTGTGTGTTCTGTTCAATCACAGCCTTACCTCAGGCAATGTCCCTAACGAATAGCACACTGCTACAGCCATCCCACTCTATAAAGGGAGGAGCAACTACAGACCCTGGGAACTATTGTTCCATTAGCCTGATGAGTCTGGGATGCAAAGCTATGGAGTGCATCATCATGGATCTGCTTAACAAAGATATAGGCAATCTCCAAACTCTTGATCTCACACAGTTTGGCTTTGTCAAGTGGAGATCCTGCCTGCTGAACCTGGTTGACTTCTTTGAGGCAGTCACCAAGGCTGTGGATGAGGGTAAGGCAATGCATACAGCCTACCTCAACCTGGAAAAGGCCTTTGATACCATTCCCCACTCAGGTATCATTGATAAACTCACCAAATTGGGCATCAATCCTTACATCACTAGGCGGGCTGCAAATTGGCTCACAGACAGGGCCCACAGAGTGAAAGTTGTGGATTCCAAATCAGACTGTTGATCAGTCACGAGTGGAGTCCCACAGTGCTCGGTCCTGGGCCATCTCCTGTTTGGCATCTACTTCTCAGAAGTCCAGGCCAACACAGAAGTACTCTGGCTGACCAAGTTTGCTGATGACTCTAAGCCAGGAGTCGTTATCAACTGAAGTGATGCAGACATCCTACAAAAGGGCCTCTCTGAGACCAATGACTGGTGTCAGAACCATGGCATGAAGCTTAACACCAAAAAATGTGTTATCATCCCCTTTGGAAAAAACTCAGTTCCCACAAATTACCACATTGATAGGAGCCCACTGAACACTTAAGGGACCATAAGAGATCTGGGCACCCAGGTCAACAGCCACCTCACCTTCGACCACCACATTGCCACTGTGGTCAGAAAGTCCTTCTACGTGGCACATCTTATAACCAAAGGTTTCACATCCAGGAAGAAAGAGGTCATCATCCCTCTCTACTCATCCCTCATTAGACCAATCAATGAATATAACACCCCATTTGGCATGTACCTGACCAGACACCTACAATAGCTGGAGAGGCCACAAAAGTACCTCACAAAAGGATCCTAGGCCTTAAACACATGTCCTACATGGACAGACTCGAAAAAATCCAGCTATTCTCTGTCTCATATAATCTACTAAGAGGCGGTCTCTGCTTGACTTACAAAGCCATGTCCAACCCAGCCCTACTTTAAATGCTAAACCTAAAGAAATCCCAATCCCCCCACACCACACACTCCAGAGATCACAATCTCATTACCACAATTAAGAGAACATGCTGGAGGGACAAGTTCCTCTCCCAAAGACTGCCCATACTCTGGAATAAGCTTCCCATTCATGTCAAGCAGGGCACCTCGTTGGCCCTCTTCAAGAGAAATTGTGACAAGTGGATGGGTAACAGAAAGTTCACTCCAGAGATCATTCCAGTTTCCATACTGGATATGGGCACTGTGAACTAACATCTGGTGGCACGGTGCCCTGGCAATTTTTTTTGGCTAGGCTTGTAAAGGCTCCAGGGACATTAGCCTAGTACACACCTATGAACCTATACATACTACAAATACATACACATGGACATCTATATAAATCATTGCATATGCACTATAAATACATACACATGGACATCTAAGTAAATCATTGCATACATACTACAAATACAAACACATGGGCATCTATGCAAATGATTGCATATGTACTACAAATACATACACATTGACATCTATGTAAATCATTGCATATGTACTACAAATATATACACATGGACATGCAGTCAAATCTGTTTATGCATGCCGTAAGATAAGGTATTACCAAAAAAATATGGCTAGTGACCTAAACAAGATAAGGACAAACAAGGGATTCAGAAATGGTAACTCTGTACATTCACTAATGGACCAGTATATGTCTGTGCAGTATGTGAAGGATACCTGCTGATATATATGAGTCACAGTAACTTGATATAACATGACACAATATCTGCCACTACATGCAACACACAAAGCCACTGTGTCAGTGTGGCAGCATGACAAAACAATGGTACAGATATCACATAAGCAAGGACCTGTCACATTGCTGAACAGACATAACACTGTAACAACCAGCTGAGAAATGGGTGCAGTCCTACACAAATAGGCACGTGCAAATAAATAAAAGGATCCACCTCACTGTGTTATGAGAGAACTATAAGAATAATGTAGTATGTGAGTTGTCATCCCACCTGAGTATAAACCTGAACAACAAACAGAAGAATTGTGTCTCACATACATCATGGTAACTGAGAATAATGCAGTAAGTGAGTTTTCATCCCACCTGAGTATAAACCTGAACAACAAACAGAAGAATTGTGTCTCACTTACATCATGGTAACTGAGAATAATGCAGCATGTGAGTTGTCATCCCGCCTGAGCATAAACCTGAACAACAAACAGAAGAATTGTGTCTCACTTGCATCATGGTAACTGCAGTACTGATATCTGTCACATGCAGGGCCACAGTCCATAGGACATAATAATGTTATGCTGCATTGCATGCATAGGAGTACATACACAAAAAATGCACACACATATACAGAAATAAGAAGTAACACCTTTGCCCATATGAAACAATATATACTGTAATTAAAGTATATCACATACATCAAATGGGTTAGTGCATGTGTACTGCAGCAGCAGCATAATAACACATATGACATGATACGTGCAGTACACGTTATGATGTATGCCAGAATTTGGTAATGTGTGTCATACTACAGCAGCTTAATGGCACATATGACATGATATGTGCAGCACACATTATGATGTATGCCGGAATTAGGTAAAGTGTCATACTGCAACAGCAGCATAATAACACATATGACATGGTAGGAGTATTGTACATTATGATGTACATCAGAATTTGGCAATGTGTGTAATACTACAGCAGCAGGATAAAAAACACATATGACATGATATGTGCAGTATACATTATGATGTACATCAGAATTTGGTAATGTGTATCATACTCCAGCAGCAGCATAATAACACGTATGACATGATATGTGCAGTGCACATTATGATGTGTGTCTGAATTTGGTAATGTGTGTCATACTGCAGCAGTAGCATAATAACACGTATGACATGATATGCAGTGCACATTATGATGTACACAAGGATTTGGTAATGTGTTTCACACTGCAGCTACAGCACAATAACACATATGACATGGTATGTGCAGTGCACATAGGTGTGTAGGTTCATAGGTGTGTGCTAGGCTAATGGCCCTGGAGTCTAGCCCATAGGATAACCCTTGAATCATGCCACCCGACATTAATTTTCAGGGCCTCTGTTGAGTAATGCCATTGGAGTGATCCCTTGGATAAATTTTCTATTTCCCATCCACTCATCAAGTTTTCTCTAGAAGAGGACCAGTGAAGTGCTTTGCTTGACATGTATGGGAAGTCTATTCCACAGCATGGGGAGTCTCTGGGTTATGAACCTGTCCCTCCAACATGTTCTGTTGGTTGTGGTAATGAGGTTGAAGTCTCTGGAGCATGGATTGTTGAGGGATTGGGATTTCTTTAGATGTAGCATTTCTAACAGAGCTGGGTCAGACATGGCTTTGTAAGTCAAGCAGAGATCACCTCTAAGTAGGCAATATGAGGATAGCTAGATATTTTTGAGTCTGTTCATGTAGGACAAATGTTTAAGGCCTAGGAATCCTCTTTGTGAGGTACTTTTGTGGCCTCTCCAGTTGTTGTGCAGGTGTCTAGTGAGGTACATGCCAAATGGGGCATTGTACTCAATGATTGGCCTAATGAGGGAAGAGTAGAGGGAGACAATGACCTCTTTCTTCCTGGATGCAAAACCCTTAGTAATGAGATGTGCCACATAGAAGGACTTTCTGACCACAGTGGCAATGTGGTGGTCAAAAGAGAGGTTGCTGTCAGCCTGGGTTCCCCGATCTCTTATAACGCCTTTTGTGTTCAGTGGACTACCATCAATGTGGCAATTCATGGGAGCCGGGTTTTTCTCAAAGGGGATGATGACACATTTTTTGGCAATAAGCTTAAGGCCATGGTTCTGACACCAGTCGTTGGTCTCAGTGTGGCCTTTCTGTAGGATGCCAACATCACTTGGGGAGTTAATAATAGCTTCCAACTTATAATCGTCTGAAAACTTTGTCAGCCAGAATCCATTTGTGTTGGCCTGGACTTCAGAGAAGTAGATATCAAACAGGGGAGGACCCAGGACCAAACCCTGTGGGACTCCACTCTTGACTGGTCAGCAATCTGACTTGGAGTCAGCTACTTTCATACTGTGGGTTCTACCTGTAAGCCAGTTTGCAACCCACCTGGTGATATAGGGGATGATGCCTAGCTTAGTGAGTTTTTCTATGATTCCTGAGTGGGGAATGGTATCAAAGGCCTTGGCCAGATCAAGGTAGGCTTTATGAACCACCTTGCCTTCAGCCACAGCTCTAGTGACTGACTCAAAGAAGTTGACCAAGTTGAGCAGGCATGATCTACCCTTCACAAAACCAAACTGTGTGGGATCCAGAGTTTAGAGATTCCCTACATCCTTCTTTATTAGGTCCATGATGATGTGTTCCATAATTTTGCATATCAGACTCATCAAGCTAATGTAGTGATAGTTCCCAGGGTCTGTAGTTGCTCCTCCTTTATGGAGAAGGATGACTGTAGGAATGCACCATTCAGTAGGGACAAAGCCTGAAGTGAGCCTGTAATTGAACAGGGCACACAGGTGAGGTGCCAGTTCACTCTGTAGTTCATGTAGAACACAGCCAGGGATATTGTCTAGTCCCATAGATGCTGTATTCTTGGCCTTGGACAGTGATTTTAACCTGTATGGCAGTACTACTGGGTGCCTGGCAATCTACTGGTATTGTGACTAGTCCTTGGGGGGAGAGAGGTAAAGTTGGCACTGAATCTGTCACCCAGTATATTGGCAATATCTGTTGGCTCAGTATAGGTGGTACCATTGTGCAGTAGCTCAGAGTAAACCTGGGTATTGCCCTGGAGATTCTTTACATAACTATAGAAGGCCTTGTGGTTGTCTTTATCTGCTGCAATTCTGTTTTCTTAGCTCGCTTTAGAGGATTTGATTAGGGATCTCAACTTTTTGTTGAAGCTGATAATGGAGTTTTTCTGGTCTTGTGGCTTCACCTTATTCTGCATCAGTTTCTTCCTTCTGTTGTAAAGTTTGTTTATGGCAGGAGACCACCAGATTGGCTTCCTTTTTTTGGAGGGACAGTGTCTTGGTTCTACATTCTACATTATGATGTACGTTAGAATTTAGTAAAATGTGTCATACTGCAGCATACGAATAATAACATATATGACTTGGTATGTGCAGTACACATTATGATGTACATCAGAATTTGGTAACATGTGTCATAATGCAGCAGCAGCAGAATAACAGATATGACATGATGTGTGCAGTGCTTATTATGATGTACATCGGTATTTGGTTATGTGCACTGCACATCATATGCCATATGTGTTATTAACTGTGCTGCAGTATGATACATGTTACCAAATACAGATGTACATCATAATATGCACTCCACACATCATGTGAGATCTGTTATCAGAACTTGGTAATGTGTGTCATACTGCAGCAGCATAATAACACATATGACATATGTGCATTGCATATTATGATGTACATCAGAATTTGGTAATATGTTACATACTGCAGCAGTAGAATAATAACACATGTGGCATGATATGTGCAGTGCACATTATGATGTACATCAGAATTTGGTAATGTGTGTCATACTGCAGCAGCACATAATAACGCATATGACATGATATGTGGAGTGCACGTTATAATGTACGTCAGTATTTGGTAATGTGTGTCATACTGTAGCAACAGCATAATAACACATATGACAGTATACATATTTTGAAGGACCAGTTATGCTAAAATATGTATGGAACATATTCATAACATGAGAATATATTATAACATGACAATATATTATAAATATGGCAAATAATAAAATGAATTTGATAACCAGCCTGATGTAGTCAAAGCAAAGTGCGCAGAAATGTGCAGAGTGCATGTCATCAGGTTTGCAGTGGTATCGTACTGTGTAATGTTAGTATTCAAAGAGGTGCATCATCAGCTGTACAATGGTATAGTACTGTGCAATGTTAGTATGCAAAGAGGCATGTCATCAGCTCTACACTGGTATGGCACTGTGTAATGTTAGTATGCAAAAAGGCATGTAATCAGCTCTACAGTGGTATAATACTGTGTAATGTTAGTATAGAAAGAGGCATGTCATCAGCTCTGCAGTGATATAGTACTATGTAATGTTAGTAAGCAAAGAAGTGTGTCATCAGCTATGCAATGGTATAGTACTGTGTAATGTTAGTATTCAAAGAGGCGTGTCATCAGTTCTACAGTGATATAGTACTGTGTAATATTAGTAACCAAAGTGGCGTGTTATCAGCTCTGCAGTGGTATAGTACTGTGTAATGTTAGTAAGCAAAGAAGCATGTCATCAGCTCTGCAGTGGTATAGTACTGTGTAATGTTAGTAGACAAAGAGATGTGTCATCAGTTCTACAGTGGTGTAGTATTGGGTAATGTCAATAAGCAAAGAGGTGTGTCCTCAGCTCTACAGTGGTATAATACTGTGTAATGTTGGTATGTAAAGAGGCATGTCATCAGCTCTACAGTGGTATAGCACTGTGTAATGTTGGTATGCAAAGAAGCATGTCATCAGCTCTGCAGTGGTATAGTACTGTGTAATGTTAGTAAGAAAAGAGGTGAGTCATCAGCTCTACAGTTGTATAGTACTGTGCAAATGTTAGTATGCAAAGAGGCGTGTCATTAGCTCTACTGTGGTGAAGTACTATGTAATGTTAATAAGCAAAAAGATGTGTCATCAGCTGTACAGTGGTATAGTACTGTGTAATGTCAGTATGCAAAGAGGCATGTCAACAGCTCTACAGTGGTATTGCATTGTGTAATCTTGGTATGCAAAGAGGGGTGTCATCAGGTTTGCAGTGGTATCGTACTGTGTAATGTTAGTATTCAAAGAGGCATATCATCAGCTGTACAATGGTATAGTACTGTGTAATGTTAGTATGCAAAGAGGCATGTCATCAGCTCTACAGTGGTATGGCACTGTGTAATATTAGTATGCGAAGAGGTGTGTAATCTGCTCTACAGTGGTATAGTACTGTGTAATGTTAGTATAGAAAGAGGCATGTCATCAGCTATGCAATGGTATAGTACTGTGTAATGTTAGTATACAAAGAAGCATGTCATCAGTTCTACAGTGGTATAGTACTGTGTAATATTAGTAAGCAAAGTGGTGTGTCATCAGCTCTACAGTGGTATAGTACTGTGTAATGTTAGTAAGCAAAGAGGTGTGCCATCAGCTCTGCAGTGGTATAGTACTGTGTAATGTTAGTAAGCAAAGAGGTGTGCCATCAGCTCTGCAGTGGTTTAGTACTGTGTAATGTTAGTAAGCAAATAGGCATGCCATCAGCTCTGCAGTGGTATAATACTGTGCAATGTTAGTATGCAAAGAGGTGTGTCATCAGCTCTGCAGTGGTATTGTACTGTGTAATGTTAGTAAACAAAGAGCTGTGTCATTAGGTCTACAGGGGTATAATATTGTATAATCTTAGTATTCAAAGAGGCATGTCATCAGCTCTGCAGTGGTATAGTACTGGGTAATGTTAGTATACAAAAAGGTGTGTCAGCTCTACCGTGGTATAGTACTGTGTAATGTTAGTATGCAAAGAGGTGCGTCATCAACTCTACAGCAGTATAGTACTGTGTAATGTTAGTATACAAAGAGGCATATCATCAGCTTTACAGTGGTATAGTACTGTGTAATGTTAGTATGCAAAGAGGTGTGTCATCAGCACGGCCGGCCTGAAGCATAGGTGCCGTACAACTGCCCTCGTAAGGGGCAGAATTTTATGTATTTATTTATTTTAATTAATGTACTTTTGTTATTTTGCGATCTTCTAGGCACCCTGTCTCTGAATGAAGGGCACCAAGAAGATCGCAAAATAACAAAGCCATAGGGCGAAAGGAAAGGGGAAGCACCCTCCCAGTTTTATTGCATCAGGCTGGCTTCAACAAGTAAAAAAAAATAATTCTGCCGTCATGCACAAAACTTAAGTTAGTTCAGTGAAGAGAGCGTTTGAGGTCATCATGCGTGCACATGTGGTCGTTCAGATTCAAAACAAGGTAAGTGTAAGTGTGAGTCTGTGTAAGTTATGCCGTTCATTTCTGTATGTGAGAGAAAATGTGTGTGGGTATGTGTTTGTATGTAATTTAAATTAGTTGTTCTGTTACTATGAGTGTGTGTGTGTGTGTGTGTGTGTGTGTGTGTGTGTGTGTGTGTGTGTGTGTGTGTGTGTGTGTGTGTGTGTGTGTGTGTGTGTGCGTGTGTGCATGTGTGTGTTGCTGTGTGAGAGAGCATGTGTGTGTTACTTTGTGGGAGTGTAGGTGTATATATGAGTGCATGTCTGTGCGTTGTTCTTGCTTGTTGTAACTTATTTTGAGATAGATAAGGATGCTGTCACCCATGGTGAAAGGATCTTATTCACTACATCTGCACAGTTAAAAAATTCAAACAGTGATAGACAATGCAGAGAAGCCTGCACAGATAAGTAGATATGGTTTTCTAACAGAATTTGCACAAGTTGCTTCATGTGAGACCAAAGGACTTTAGGACAAAGACCCTCTCTCAAACACACAAAAAAAAGCCACAACACATGTAGCTTGCCCATGTGGTGAGCACATATGTTTTTCTTCAAGAAGATCACCTACAGGATGAACTACTTCTTGGGCAGAAGAGCCATTTTAAAATGTCAAGTGCAGCCAGAAGGTGCAGGACTACAGGGAGCTCTTCTTTACACACATGTAGAAAATGCTTAAGTGTCTATACGGCTAAGGTGCAATTACAGCATCAGCAATTATTTAAGGTGCACATTTGAAAAGAATCTTAAAGGATTTTCCTCTCATATTGTTCATAAAAGGCATTTACACACCAATGCCATTTTTGTTATTTTGATGGAGTTTACATTCAGTTTAGCAAATAAAGATTCCCTTTATTATTTGTTCTATATCAATGTATTTGTATTGTTTTATTTTTAAGAATTATACTTCATGGACAGGGGAGAAAGCCTAGGCTAATCTGCACTCCAAAAGCGGGAATTTTATGACCAAAGAAAATCAAAGACCGATGCAGTTCCTACCCCATCTGACCAATACAACACTAGCTGATTCCTTCCCCATCTGACCAGTATAACACCAGCTGATTCCTTCCCTGTCTAACCAGCATAACACCAGCTGACATTACTCATTTGTACATATTTTTAGCACTGCATACTGTCATGACTGAAATAAAGTCAATATAATTATATAATTAAGAGCACAACTGTATTCAAAATACAGTATATATTATTTTTCTGTACCAATACACACCTTTGTTTGATAAGCCATATAATTTGTAGACTGACAAAGTGTATAGCCACATTTTTATATCATTCTTATGTTCTCTCTCTTTCTCTCTCTCTCTCTCTCTCTCTCTCATTATGGCTGTCCACAATTCAAACTATTTTTCTTGTACAATAAGCTTAATTCTATCCTAAAATGCTGGCATACAGTAAATATATTGCTTGTACTGATAACCATTTATACTGGCTAAACTAATACTAATAATGTGTGCCTGCACCTACATTTGATATCTCATGAACTATCCTTGAGTTAAATTGCATAATTTCATACTGTGTTTTAATTTTTTCACCAGCATTTTTCAAAAGGGAAGAGTATCTCATTTTTTGCTTACTTACTTCCAGGTAAGTGAACTCAACCAAGTTGCAAATAACAATTAATTACACATAAGAGAAAGAGAATGACAATAAATCTCTAAACACAGTCATGTAGAAAACCGGATTTGGTAAGGATGGGAGATCGTAGGTTTATCCCGGGAATCATCTCTGTGTCACTGCTGGACAGAGGCACAACAAACTAATGGGTACAGTATTTTTACATATAAGGGGTGGCGTAAGCCACAAAAATTTGGGCTAGGCTTATAAATGCCTTAGGGCAGATAGCCTAGTATAAACCTATGAACCTATGAACCTATGAACAATAACAGGGATGTTCTTGATATGTAATGCTTTGGTGATATCTGAGTAACACAATGCATTTTCATCCAGTGAAAAGAAAGGGCCTCAGACTGGAAAAGAAAGGAGATGCACTAATCTGTTTGCATATGCAAATATGAACATTGGGATTCTCAGAACAAAACAAATGTTACTTGTAACGGATAGGGGGGAAAAGTGTGAGATGATGTAGAAGAGCAGTAAACTGACCTTGAGGAGGTTTAAAGATGAAGTACGTTTCATAGGGATGGAGAGTAAAGTTCATACGTAACACCTTAAAGATGACAGCAGCAGTAACATGTATGACCTGCAGGGAGATGGGTAAACAATGTCACTTTAAGGGGGAGATACTGCTGCTCTTCAGGGTAGAGCTGCACAAAAACTGACCGGCAAATTTATACTGAAAGATGAACAACACGTTGTAAGCAGAAGCAGTTACTGAAGGGTTGGAATGACAGACATTTGACTCTCAGACTTCATACCCTACAGAAGATTAATTCTATCAACTTTCTAAGCCTGCAAGAGCCAGGTTTAACAATTGTCCCTATCTTTGGGCCATTGCCCCATTGTTATCTATGGCTTTGTCCAGCTTTCTTGTCTTAGAGGTTGAGAGGTACAGTATGATTATAGGACTAATATTTTAAACTGTGTCTCTTATTAGCCCCTGAGTATTTCTGGATTAATCTCTTGATTCAGGATATAAATGGTTGAGAGCTGTGATGAACATTTTCTGAGATGCTCATTCCAGAAACATTCTAAGTAATATAGGCCTGAATTGCCATTCCTGATGGAAATAATACTTTGTGTGCCAGCCATGAAAACTTCTCATAATTTACAGACAGCCCTTTAACCAGACTTAAGTTTATTCTTACAACTGTATATGTTGGTCTTCACTCACCTTGTACAAACAAAACGTACACATCTCTTTCCACCAGTAATACTCTTTAAAACTGAAAAAAAACTGGAGTGCCTTTGGTGGGAGTTACCCATCTGTGGGTGTGGCTCAAATAAGGGTTGTTCCTTAAGTACGGTGTGGGTGGGCTTAAGGGGCGCCAGATCAGTACTTTGTCTAGGGCGCCATTTCAGCTAAGGCCAGCCCGGGTCATCAGCTCGACAGTGGTATAGTACTGTGTAATGTTAGTATACAAAGAGATGTGTCATCAGCTCTACAGCAGTTTAGTACTGTGTAATGTTAGTATACAAAGAAGTGTATCATCAGCTTTACAGTGGTATAGTACTGTGTAATGTTAGTATACAAAGAAGCGCATCATCAGCTTTACAGTGGTATAGTACTGTGTAATGTTAGTATACAAATAGGCGTGTCATCTGCCCTACAGCAGTATAGTACTGGCTTAAGTATTGGTGTCATTCAAAGAGGATCCAATGCCTGTCAGCCTGGGATGACATGCTTGACAAGCCACGATGCTTCGCTAGGGACAGCTTGCACCTGTCACCCCTGGGCTTTCGGATATTGGCAAAGGCTCTTGCTACCCCCATAGTGCCTTTTTTAGGCAAGGCTCAAAAGACAAACCCACCTCCATAGGTATCACAAGGGATAAGAAACTAAGAGTAATGCTACTCAATGCCAGAAGTCTAAACCTCAAGATGCACGCACTCAAAACTCTCCTTAGCATGGAGAACATCGATATCTGTGCAGTAACAGAAACCTGGTTCTAGGCTCTCGAGAGCACCCCAGCACTATCAGGTTATACCTCATACCATGCTTTTCGGCCCCAAAACTTGGACCGAACCACAAAAGGAGGGGGAGTATCAGTATTCGTCAAAGATACCCACACCTCCAGGTTGGTGGCACAGCACGAAGCATCAGAGACTATCCATGTGCAACTAACAGTGGGTAAAACTGCCTTCCAGTTTATAGCCTGCTACAGACCACCCTCCCAAACCCAGGAACCCCACTCGGCCTTCCTGAGAATACTGGAAAATATGAAGTTCTCTCCAAACACCATTAGATTGGGTGACTTCAACTACCCAAACATAGACTGTGAGCATTACTCTAGCTCCAACACCCTAGCCCAAAGGTTCCTAGAATTTATAAACTCAAATGCTATGGAACAACTTGTTACCATTCCCACAAGAGGGGAAAACATACTGGACCTGATCATCACCAACATAGGGACACTATGCTCCAGACCAGAAGTGTATCCCTCACTGGTAAGATCAGACCATAAACTAATCTCACTGGATATTCACATCCCGACCCCACCCCCTGCCCAGAAAACCACAGTTAAAAACTTTTCTAAAGCAAATTTCACACTCCTAAAAAACCGAGGTGGAATCCTTCAAAGCCCCCGGGCCTGTGGAAAATATGGCCCAGACCACAGAATCCTTTATAAATGCATTCTATGAACACCTTCAGGAATGCATGGATCATGCAATCCCAAATAAAATCAAGACCCAATCCTTAAAAGGCAGATGTCCTGTCTGGTGGACCCCAGCCATAAACAAACTATACAATAGAAGGAGGAAGCTACTACATGATAGAGCAAAATCCCAAAAAGGGAAGGCATCTCTGATCAGTATTAGCAAAAAACTACGGGCACTCATAAAATCGTCTAAGGCCAGCTTAGAGAGAAAAATTGCACGGGACACTAAGGATAATCACAAGGCTTTCTTTAGTTATGTTAGGAACCTGGGTGGGAATTCCCAGATATGCTCAGAATTAGTCCTAAATGACAAAAAATACACCGAACCCACAGACATTGCCAACATCCTAGCTGACAGGTTCAGTGCAAACTTCTCCCCCCCTCCCCACCAAAAGGGCAAATATCTGTCCCAGCAGAGTGCTGCCCCCCTGACATCTCAGATGCTCAGGTAAGAGCCGCCCTCCAAAGCAAAAACACAGCATCAATGGGACCAGATGGTGTCCCAGGCTGCGTCCTACATGAACTCCAAGAAGAGCTAAACCCAAACATAAAACTACTGTTCAATCTCAGCCTTACTACAGGATATGTACCCAAAGAGTGGCGTACAGCAACAGTGGTCCCTCTCCACAAAGGTGGTGCCTCAATGGATCCTGGAAACTATTGCCCCATAAGCCTGACTAGCTTGGTCTGCAAAGCTATGGAAAGGATCATCATGGACCTCATAAATAAAGATATTGGGGACCTACAGACACTGGATCCTACCCAGTTTGGCTTTGCTAAGGGCAGATCCTGCCTCTTAAACCTGGTTGATTTCTTTGAAACAGTCACCAAGGCCATTGACGAGGGGAAGGTGGTCCACACAGCCTACCTGGACCTCGCAAAAGCCTTCGATACAATACTCCACTCGGGCATTATAGATAAGCTCACCAGCTTAAATATAAACCCCTATGTCACTAGATGGGTTGAAAACTGGCTCAAGGACAGAACCCACATGGTTAGAATTGCTGGAGCCATGTCAGACTCCAAACTAGTTACAAGTGGCATCCCACAAGGCTCAGTCCTGGGACCTCTCTTGTTCGGTATATATTTCTCAGAGGTACAGGCCAACATGGAAGGACTGTGGCTGACTACGTTCACAGATGACTGCAAACTGGGTGCGGTGCCATAATTGACTCTCCAGCTGACACAAGCATCCTCCAAAAGGGCCTCATAGAAACAGACAACTGGTGCCAGAGTCATGGCCTCAAGCTAAATGCCAAAAAGTATATAGTCATCCTCTTTGGCAAAAACAAAGTGCCCACAAATTACCACATAGGTGGCAATCCATTAAGTACAGAAGAAGTCATTAGGGACCTGGGGACCCAAGTTGATAGCAATCTCTCATTTGACAACCACGTGGCCAAAGTGGTTAGAAAAACATTTTATATAGCCCACCTAATCATGAAGGGATTCACATCTAGATCAGGGGAGGTCATCGTGCCTCTTTACTCATCCCTCATCAGGCCCATAATTGAGTACAGTGCCCCTTTTGGGATGTACCTTACCAGACACCTGCATCAACTGCAAAGACCCCAAAAGTACCTCACCAAGAGGATCAAAGGGCTCAAACGGATGCCATATGCTGCCCGGTTAAAGAAACTCCAGCTCTACTCAGTGGCATACCGCCTGCTCAGAGGTCATCTGTGCCTGACGTATAAAGCCATGCCCAACCCAGAATTAATAGACATGCTGCACCTCAGAAAATCCAAATCCCATCAAGCTACGCGCTCGAGAGACTTGAACCTCAGCACTGAAATAAATAGGACATGGTGGAGGGACAGATTCATAATGCAGAGGCTCCCTTCACTCTGGAATAAAATCCCAGTCCAGGTTAGGCAGAGTCCCTCATTGACTCTCTTCAAGAGGAATCTTGATGAGTGGATGGGAGATCGTAGGTTTACCCCGGGTATCACTTCTGTGTCACTGTTAGACAGAGGCACAGTATACTAACCTCGAAAAAGGGCATAGCAAAATTCATTTAAAATGGGTGGCGAAAGCCAAACACACTCTGGCTAGGCTTATAAATGCCTAGGGCAGATAGCCTAGTATGAACCTATGAACCTATAATGTTAGTATACAAAGAGGTGTGTCATCAGCTCTACAGTGGTATAGTGCTGTGCAATGTTAATATACAAAGAGACATGTCATCAGCTCTGCAGCAGTATAGTACTGTGTAATGTTACTATACAAAGAGGAGTGTTATCAGCTCTACAGTGGTATAGTACTGTGTAATGTTAGTATACAAAGAGGTGTGTTATCAGCTCTGCAATGGTATAGTACTGTGTAATGTTAGTATGCAAAGAGGCATGTCATCAACTCTATAGTGGTATAGTACTGTGTAATGTTAGTAAGCAAAAAGGGATGTCACCAGTTCTAGACTGGTATAGTACTCTGTACTGTTAATAAGCAAAGAGGTATGTCATGAGCTTTACAGTGGTATAGTACTGTGTAATGTTAGTAAGCAATGAGGCATGTCATCAGCTTTACAGTGGTATAGTACTGTGTAATGTTAGTATGCAGAGGTGTGTTATCAGCTCTGCAGTGGTATAGTACTGTGTAATGTTAGGATGCAAAGAGGCATACCATCAGCTCTACAGTGGTATGGTACTGTGTAATGTTAGTATGCAAAGAGGCATTTCATCAGCTCTGCAGAGGTATTGTACAGTGTAATGTTAGTAAGCAAAGAGGTGTGCCATCAGCTATGCAGTGGTATAATACTGTATAATGTTAGTACACAAAGAGGTGTGTCATCAGCTCTACAGTGGTATAGTACTGTGTAATGTTAGTAAGCAAAGAGGTGTGTCATCAGCTCTGCAGTGGTATTGTACAATGTAATGTTAGTAAGCAAAGAGGCATGTCATCAGCTCTACAGTGCTATAGTACTGTGTAATGTTAGTATGCAAAGAGGCTTATCATCAATTTTACAGTGGTATAGTACTGTGTAATGTTAGAAAGCAAAGAGGCATGTCATCAGCTCTACTGTGTTTTAATACTGTGGAATGTTAGTATGCAAAGAGACTTTTCATCAGCTTTACAGTGGTATAGTACTGTGTAATGTAATTAAGCAAAGAGGAGTGTCATTAGCTCAACAGTGTTATTGTCCTGTGTAATGTTAGTAAGCGAAGAGGTGTGTCATCAGCTCTACAGTGGTATAGCACTGTGTAATGTTAGTAAGCAAAGAGGTGTGTCATCAGCTCTACAGTGGTATAGTACTGTGTAATGTTAGTATGCAGAGGTGTGTTATCAGCTCTGCAGTGGTATAGTACTGTGTAATGTTAGGATGCAAAGAGGCATACCATCAGCTCTACAGTGGTATGGTACTGTGTAATGTTAGTATGCAAAGAGGCATTTCATCAGCTCTGCAGAGGTATTGTACAGTGTAATGTTAGTAAGCAAAGAGGTGTGTTATCAGCTCTGCAGTGGTATAATATTGTGTAATGTTAGTACACAAAGAGGTGTGTCATCAGCTCTACAGTGGTATAGTATTGTGTAATGTTAGTATGCAAAGTGGAGTGTCATCAGCTCTATAGTGGTATAGTACTGTGTAATGTTAGTAAGTAAAGAGGTGTGTCATCAGCTCTGCAGTGGTATTGTACAATGTAATGTTAGTAAGCAAAGAGGTGTGTCATCAGCTTTACAGTGGTATAGTACTGTGTAATGTTAGTAAGCAAAGAGGTGTGTCATCAGCTTTACAGTGGTATAGTACTGTGTAATGTTAGTAATCAAAAATGTGTGTCATCAGCTCTACAGTGGTATAGTAATGTGTCATGTTAGTAAGCAAAGAGGCGTGTCATCAGCTCTACAGTTGTATAGTACTGTGTTATGTTAGTATGCAAAGAATCTTATCATCAGCTTTACAGTGGTAGTATGCACAGAGGCCTGGGTAATAGAAGAGACCGAGGGAGATGGTTTGGTAAGTAAGTGAATAGAAAGTTGTACAATAATCAGAGGGAGCAGAGCTAGTATTTAGCTATTTGCTGAATAAATGGGCTTTTAGTATTGATTTAAACTGGGGTAGTAATGTAACAGTTGTAATGTTTTCTAGTAGGGAAGTCCAGATTTTTCCTATAGAATTTGAGAAGAGGGAATTGCCTTCTTGATTTTTGGTTTTATTGATTTTTATGTGGTGTTTGTTAGTGGTGTATGGTTGAAGTAATATTTGTAGGGCTGGTGTTTTCTCAGGATCATAGAGGTTTTTATGGGCTATGATTGACTGGTTGTAGTGAAGAAGGTGAGGGGTTCTTGCCAGTTCAGTTGCCCGAGTGCTATACAATGGTGAACTCTAGCTGGTAAGTTTGTTGTATATCTAACAATTTTGTTATAATGGGATTCAAGTTTTGTTAGCTCTGATTTTTTAGATTTGTGAGTATGGGAGCTGCACACAGCAGTGTGGAGATTGAGATTGGGCAATGGTAGATTTAGTAATTTAGTGAAGTAATGTTTGCTCCTATACAATGTTCCTAGTTTTTGTGCACTTTTTTACTGTTTGGGAAATATAAACATCAAATTTTAAAGTTGCAATCAATTTTGCCTCCTAAAAGTTTGGTGTGTGTGGTTATGGGGAGATAATGGTGTTATTTAGTGATACAATGTTGAAAGTGTTAGTGGGTGAGACTGATTTAGTGGGTTGGAAAATAATAAATTTGGCTTTTTTGTGATTTAAAATTAGTTGAGAGTTTGTAAGCCAGGTCTCAACTGCTAGAAAGGATTCTTGTTTTCAGTTTTGAAGTTTTTGAATGGAAGAAGCAGCAGATATCACCGTCAAATCATCTGCATATTGGATGAGAGAGGCTTATCGGGTTGAGGTGTGAAAGTTATTTGTAAATATTGAAAATAGTAGTGGGCCTAAGACTGAACCTTGAGGGACACCTAGAGTCACTGGTAGAAAGGGTGATAAACCCTCGCCAAGAAACTACTTGCTGGTTTCCAGTAAGTTAATGCTGGAACCAGGCAAGGGTAGATTGACAAAAGTTTAATTCAGAGAGAACATGCAGAAGTTTAGTATGAGAAACCATATCAAAGGCTTTTGTTAGGTGAAGGAAGATAGAGGACACATAATTACTGTTGTTCCTGTGATAGTTGACAGTACTGGTGAATGACATTAGAGTGGTAGCTGTACTAGAAAATGATCGAAAGCCATGCTGAGTGTTAGTTAGAGGTTTGTTAGTATGCAGGTATTCAGTAACTTGCATGTGAATGACCCTCTCAAGTATTTTAGACAGTGGTGATAATACTGCCTGTGATTGGGCGATAGTTAGAGAGCTCTGTTGAAGAGCCACCTTTGTGTAGAGGTATAACGTGAGAGGTTTTCCAAATGGGAGGGACTTGTTCTGCTATGGATATTGCTAAGAATTGATATAGGATAGGCTGTTCCATCTACTGTTAGTCTAAGGAAATCTGCAGGTAAGTTGTCTGCAGCTAATGCGGTAGGTTTTAGCTTTTTAAGTAGTGTTTTGATCACCTCTGTAATTACAGGTTGTAGGGAGAAGGTGCGTTTAATATTGGAAGGGGCAGAGGTAGTTCTGATAGGTGGAGGCTTTGATTGTTGGACAGTGCTAAGATAGTTGCAGTAAAGTACTTATTAAATTGAGTAGCAATATTTTCTGAATTATTAGTAGTAGTGGGAGGGGGTATATTGACTTTGCCTGGTAGAAGTATATTATTGAAGGTTGTGCATCAGGGCTGGCAACTCGGCACATAAAAATCTACTGCCAATCATTAGCGAACCGGAGTTCCGCTGTGGTGACCCCTAACTGGGAAAAGCCAAAAGACACAGCAACATGGAGTTACATATATCAGTAACATATCTAAGTACATTTGTAAATTCTTTTATATAAGACCCATTGCTCCTACCACTATTGGAACTGTCTGGGTATCTTTCTTCCACAGGGCCCTCATTTCTGCCTGTAAATACTGGTATTTTATGACTTTGTGTCTCTGTCTGTACATAAGACACTGTAGTCACTGGGTGTAGTAATTTCAATGTTCAATGTTACTTTTGTCTTCTTTTCATGAACTGCCACATCTGGTTTTCTCACATCTATTTTTTGGACTGTTGGTAATGGGTGATCCCATGTGATATAAAGTTCATCGTTTTCTATAATGCTGTGTGGCTCATTTTTCTAGTGTTTTTCAGCTGCTTCAGTATTATAATGTTTTCACAATCCCCAATGCAACAGTCTTGCAACATTATTATGCCTTTCAGGATACATTCCTGTCCCAAACTTATATTTTCTTGGTGCTGCAGAATTCCTGCTTTAAAGTTTTCTTTTGCACATTTATCAAGGCCAAATGTCATTCTTCTATCATCTGCAAAATTTTCAACCACTTGCAGTTGTGCTTTCAGTTCCTCATCTGATGAACTATTCAGGTTTAAAATGTTTACAAAAAGAAGATGAGAAGTCTTTATACTTTGTGGTTTTCTGGGAGCCAAATTGTAGCCATGACCTAATCTGTTAAGTAGGCAGCTTAACGGGTTAAGGGCAAGACAAAAGAGCAGTGTGACAAAGAGTCACCCTGGAATACCCCCCTTGGGATTTTTACTCCTGGAATAGTAATTTGTACTTTATCACTGCTTAACAGCAAAGTGGTTTGCCACTATTTCATGGTCACTGTAACGTAATCGATCAGAGTAGGGTGTGTCTTATATATTTTAAGCACTTTTTTATCCATGAATGTGGGATATTTTCAAATGCTTTTTTTTGTAGTCTATCCATGCCATACTTAGATTCTTCCACTTTTTACAGTTATCCATTATGACTTTAATTAACAACAAATGATAAATATGGCACAGAGGCAAGACCAAATAATCCAGCAATAAACTTCCACGATAAATTTTCACAAACAGCTTCCACAAAACAGCTTTATTCGACAAAACACAAAGTAAAACGTGATATCCACCAAGCGCTTTCGCCTGAGCTATGTCAGGCTTTTTCAAGATAATCACTCAACCACAATGCCTTTCTTTAAATAGCCTGGGTAATTAACCACTTATTACATTTCAATTAAAAACCTTTTCACTTAATTATAATTAATTAAGTAAACGGAAAAGAAAAGAAAAAAAGATTTCATTTGCCTGCCAAAATAAGTCCGAAACAACTTACAAGCATTACGAGTCCTCAGAACTTCAAAAATGTAAACTACAACATAATAAATGTACTACTTTGTTTGTTCACCCTTTAAGAAGTATAAAAACTATTCTTAAATGATGTTACAGTCAATAAAAATGTACAACACGTAGAATATCTACTAAAGTGCATTGTGCTAATATTTATGGAAATACATAATAAGAATCTTAATTAATACTCCTATAAAATCTATAAATTATCATTAATTGTTATTTAAACAAACAATATACCAATATATAGTACGATATGTAATACATAATATAAATATAAATATGTGTTACTGATAATAAATTTAAAACTGCCTAATAAAATATGCATAAATATAAATAAATTAATATTAATAATAAATAATTAGTGCATAAATATACTACCATATATGTATTTAACTGCTAGTAAATATACCTAGGTATAACTACCTCAAACTAACATGTGGGTATATATCATGTTCATCATAAATATAAATATAAATATATATTACTGGTAATACATTTAGAACTGTCTAATAAAATATCTATAAAATATAAATAAATTAATATTAATATAAATATTAATGTTAAAATATACTACCATATATATATTTTTATATATTTGTATTTAAATGTTAATACATAAACCTAGGTATGAATACCTCAAACTAACTTGTGGGTATACATTGTGTTCATCATAAGATGAACCCAATTCATAAAGTGTAAGTTACTATAAAATATGTATGTTATAATATAATGTCCTAGATTATTACTCTAATTAAATAGATAAATAAATAAATAATGTGCAACCATGTGTACTATAAAACTAAATAACATTATATAATCAATGTATAAATATTACGCACATTTAAAACAAATCATGTACAATAAAAATATATGTATTACATACCATTTGCTAAAAAACTTTCCAAAAATTAAGTATACTTATGAATCCAAATTAAGACCTATTGTGAGTAAGTATACGTATATACTTAAAGACACTAAGCAATTCCTTGTGATGTTATATGATGCAACGAAAGACATAACAGTAGATGATAGATTCTGGTTAGTTTCATTAGATGTTCAGTCTCTATTCACAACCATCCCTAATCAAGAAGGCATAGATAGCATTCGGCGACGTCTGATAGCAGACCAGACCATAACTGAATACCATGTAAACACTTTATGTGAGCTTATGAGAGTTGTTTTGACCAATAACATTTTTTCTTTCAACAGTCAGATCTATATTCAGAATGATGGCATAGCTATGGGCACTTCATGTGCCAATAGCTACGCCAACCTAGTTATGGCTGACTGGGAAAATGTACACTTATTCACACTTGACAGCTATAAACAAAACTTCAGTTTTTATGTATGTTTTGTAGATGATCTCTTTTTGATTTGGAAGTCTGATGAACGTGACTTGCACGAATTTCTAGAAGAAATTAATCTAACCACCAGTTATCTTAAATTTAGTATGACAGCTTCTGAACAACTGGTCTCTTACTTAGATGTGTATGTAGAGAGGATGCCTAGTGGTCTCGTGAATACTGGTGTTTTTAGAAAAGCCTGTTACAGAAACTCATTATTGCATAGATCTAGTATGCACCCCAGCTTTGTGTTTAAGAACGTCATTAAGGGACAAGCAATGAGAGTTTCTCGACTAAATTCAACAGAAATAGGATATAAGTCAGAGTTACATAACCTCAAACAACAATTACTTAACAGGGCATACACACCATCAGAAATTAGTCCAAAATTATTAGAAATAGATGGTTTAAGGAAAGATAGTGCTTCACCTTATTTTGCATCTAGTTCATATGAAATGTATGATGCATCTAATAGTAAATCTCTATATGATGAGAAGATGAAAATCTGTATCCATTACACACAAGATGTATACGACATAAAAAGAGCCTATTCTAAGTATTGGGATATACTGAAAGTTGATCCTAGAATTAGTGAATTTGTAGGTGAAGCCCCTAGCTTCATATACAAGAACAAACTTAATTTACACAAGATGTTATGTAGTTCTTCTAGAATAAAGCATATTACTAAATCAAATACCAAGGTAGGCAGTACTCAACCTTGCAGGAAATGTAACTATTGTGATTTAATAGACAGCAAAGCAATGTTCATACACCCCCTTACATTACAGTGTTTTAAGTTTTATCCAGTAGCTAATTGTAACACTCAGCATGTAGTATATCTTGCCACCTGCAGTTCCTGCCCAGCATTTTATGTGGGCAAGACTGACAGGCGGCTAAGAGACAGAATCAGAGAACATATGTATAATATCAGGATAAAGTATGATAAAAATGCACTATCTAGACATGTTATTGATACATCACCAGATCACAAATTTAAATTTCTAGTCATGCAAATTAATCATCCCACCATTAGAAGGGGGGATATTTGCAACAGAACAAAATGAAACTAAGTGGATCATTAGACTAAGAGCTGATCATGAACCTGGCTTAAATGACAGGATTCCTATTAAACCAATACTGAAAGGCAAAGACCTTAGGAAGTAGTAAATGGTACTAGATGAGTTAAGCAGCTTATACAGATCATATGGTTTTATATCTTTTATAATATAAAATGTACTAGAATGTGAGCAACCATTTACGTTTGTCTTTTAGCTTTTCATAATGCTTAAAAGTATATTTAAAAGTCTATACTTGAAATTGTGGATTTAATTAGAGGCTGGTTGATGTTATAAAGCTAGCCTCAATAACAGTAGGGCTGTTGTGCATGGAAAATGTAATTTTGAAGTTGTGTCTTGTTATTAACAACAAAAGACACAACACCTCATATTTTGCACTTGCTCTAATCATATTGACGCTGAGGTTACAAGGTTCATTTTATGTTGATCCAGCGAACCTACATTTTTTACCATATAATATATGTTCAACAGAGATTAACTGGTCATGTCTGCAATTTAGTCTTTAGATATTTGTATGACATTTTGAATTATATGTGTATACTCTTACTTGAATTTGTGCATCTAACATAAAAGCGATTAATGCTGCTATATTAGTTTTAAAGAAACCTGTATCACTTTATTTTTGAGATATAACCTAGAATCTAGGCATTGCTTTGAAAAGCTATTTCCAGCTAACTATATTTGTTTTTCTCATCAGAAGCACAATTAAGTGCAAATCTGGGTATCTAATATATGCTCAACTGAAGTGCCTTCATTTGAACTTGGGTATTTAACACATGTTCGACAGAAGTGTTTAATGTTAATCCTGATTTTTAAGCTTTACATTTCTTAAAATGCAACTGAGTGCAGGGTTTGTACCGACATGTTATGCCTAAAGAAGTATTTTAGTCATCTATCCATTAACATTGATTGGTTTTATAAGCTTGAGATTGTTTGCTTGGCACAGCTATTCCTACTTTGTACAAGTTTAACAGTAGGCTTTTATTTTGTTTTATAAGGTTTTATCTTAAAAAAAACGCTTACTTGATGTCATCTTAAATAATACATCTTAGCATAGCAGAGAGTGTTCAAATTTAGAATAAAAGTATGATATTCATATTTATATATTTTTATTTATTATTATTATACAGTTGATTTTAAGTAGTATATGTTGAGCTGATCACAGTCGACCAACATTATACTCTGCATTTTATACACATTTTTTATATAGTTAGTGTTGCTTTAAATATTTGAATGTGAGTCAAGCACAAGGGAAGTGATATCACACCGACCTAAAGTATATATATATATATATATATATATATATATATATATATATATATATATATATATATATATATATATATATATATATATATATATGTCAAAGCTCTGTGATGTGTTTGGCCTGAGGAAGGCTACAAGGTGAAGCGCTTGCCAGTTTTTTGTCAATAAAGTGTTCGTATTTACAAGATTATATCTCTGTGGTCCTTTCAAAAGTGCATTTTGGACAGCTGTTTCCATTTGTAATGAGGTGAAGACCGAACTTCAACACATAATAGCTTGTGTTGTTTAACTGTGGAACAATTTTCTGTTTGGTGAGGTGAAAACCGACCTGTTAACTCAAAAATTTACTGGGATTTAAACAGCCGGTGTGTTTCGCTAACTATTTTACAGTAAACTCTTTGCAGAAGGCGTGAAACTCTAACAGCTGCTATCTTAACAGACAGTTATTGTCCAACACAAACTTGCTTTTGGCTATCAATTTGGATGGTTAAAATCAATTATCTGAGGCGTTTATTCCAATTTGCTTTCCACTAACTGTAAGTAAAAAACTGAAACAGGAATAGTGACTGTTGCTCTGACAAGGTGTCTTGCCATTTTTTAACTAACAATGTTTAAAATATACTACAGTAAATGGTAATAGTAGCTTATACCACCAAAAGTATGCTGCCAAACATTAAGGACTGATGATTAAAGTCCAGAATAGAATATGTTTGATTTTATGAATATAAGGCTGAAATTAATTCTGTTGTAAATATGCTGAAAGAAAAAGCTTGCTTAAATGCAGACACAGAGTTTAGTAATATGTGATCAGCAGTCATACTAAATGACCATGGCTTGGAAAATAAGGAACCTGCTGAATGGACATTTTCCCTTACAGGCTTAAAAACAGGATGTATGCAAGAGCAAAAATGCAAAATCTGCTTTTAAAGAACACTGACATGTTTTTCTGCATATAAAAAAATGGACACAATATGTTTCCTAAAATAACAGGATGGACATAATATGTTTCCTAAAATAACAGGATATGTTTATGACACTGTGACAATGTGTTTTCTCAAAAATATGTTTTTCTGCATGGAAAACAGGATATGCTTATCAGCATTGGCACAAGAACAGATGTTCTTATACAAAGATCCAAATAGAATACAGGACAATGTGTTTCCTCAAAAACATGTTTTTCTGCATGGACAACAGGACACTGTTACAGGATGTTCACACTGTCAGAAAAGATGGTCTCTTACAAGACATTGTTAAACAAGGAAGCTTAGTATTGTTTCTACAGGATGAGCAATTCTCCAAAATAGAATATCAAGAGGAAATGTATATGTTTATGCATGACTAAAACTGTATTTAAAGAGCTGTATAAATCCAGTTATGTTAGAGGTATGGTAGGGACTCATTTGTCCTAAGGTAAATGTTATATCTCTCACATCATCTGTACTATATGAGAAGTAAAGTTGGAACAGTACTTTTAAGCTGCAACGTTGTTCCATTTGGTTTATTATAAAAAGTTATTTGTTACTGCTCTCTAAAGTTGATGCTGCAAAGTATATTCTCTCATCAGTGTATATTCTGGCAGTTTCTGTATACAACAGACTGTGAATGCAAATATAACCAGACTTTGAATTTTAGCAGAATCCAGCCAGCAAGACTGAGTGTCTTAAGAACACTTCAAATCCATCACACCAAGCAGTAAGCAGCTCCATGTATTTTTTTCAATGGCAAGCTAGCCTGCATTTGAACCTACAATCTGCATTCAAACACAGGAGGAGTGATGGTAAGCCCTGCAGAGGGTCACTTCAGTCAAATTGCAGTAACTAACATTTGTACGTATGTGTAAATCCTAAACAGAAGTATTCCAGTTTATGCAGCTTGCAGTAGTAAAGTTTTTTAGACGTCTACAATCCGAAGTGAGACTAGTTCAAGAAATTCGCAGTGCCATAAATTCTTCAAGAAAAGGTGAATGTCCACTAGCACAGTAGTCCGCTGCCTGTTGTGCTTCACCAGCTTCTCAAGTGACGCTGAAAAATTTCTAGCCATCTGCAATAACAGCTTGATCACCTGTTTTCTTGCTAACTGGTAAGACTTTTTTCTGTGTCACATATTTAGTGTGGATGATGTTAAACAGTTTGTATATTCTTAAGAGAGTTTGTATATTCTTAAGACAGTTTGTATATTCATACATAGTTTGTGTATTCCTAGACAGTTTGTATATTACTAGACAGTATGGATATTATTTATAATTCATGCAGGAGTAAACCAAACTTTAGTAAATTGCTATGTTGGTATACACAGCACATTAGTAAATGTAAAACCTTATTAGGGCAGGTTGATAGTAAGGCATTATGCAAATGTATTACAATATTTGACTGGTACCTCAAAGAAAACCATGTGAAAAATGACAAATGTTTAATGTGTGCTTCAACAAAAACTGCATTTTGTGTATTATGTCATAAAATAATATTGCATCATATTGCTAAAAAAATAGACTGTAAAGACAGATCTGTTCATGATAAAGAATTAACTAAGGGTAAAGTGTTTCCATTACATTCTGATATTGAACAGTTATGTCCTGTCACCACATGTGAGTCAAATCAGTTACTGATAGAACCCCTGGTACATTTTGTTACAAAGGAATGTAGTAAACTTCTAAAAGACAGACACAATGAGTTCAGGAAGCTTAGACAAGTTATACACACATCTTTTCAAAAGTGCATAGGAGTTTCAGATTCAGCAGTACAGCTTACTAAAGAATGTCAGAAAGACCATGCAACATTACAGGAAATTCAACAGCAGTTGCAGGATAAAGGAAATAAATTAGCTGAACTGACAAAGACTGGGAACTTCCTGCATACACAGTTAATCTGTGCAAAAGAAATATATTTTATAATATGTTTATGTTTTGAAAATGGTTAAACATACATGGTAGGATGGTAGGATCTGATGTCTGGACAAATCATTCTTAAATGTTTTACTTTCATTCAGTTAAAGCAAGACATCTATCAGTACTACAGTAAAGTAAAGCATATAAATGCCATTCATTAGCATAGTCAAAAGATAAACAAAACTGTTCTAGTGTATAAAATTAAATAAAAATAGATGAGTACAAATTTAAAGTCACAAGACATGACATGCTTGTATAAAGATATACATATACAAGACAGACATGCATGTGTGTTCTTTTCATCTAGAATACATCTGTTACAATACACAAGAATAACAGGCAGACAACAGCAAATCTAAATAATATAAATATAAATGTGTTGGTTAAACTAATATCTATTTTGTTTTTTACAATTTGTTTATAATTGTATAGTAACACTAAACAGTTAAAGTTCTGAATTTTAAAAATAAATAAAATCACAGATGGTATTAGTCAAACAGTTTTTGTAAAATTAATGGCAGGACAGTTCAATAGATAAATAAATAAAAAAATACTGAAATCCATGTAAGGTAATTGTAAAATAATGTCTATTTATGTTGTATAAATGCATAATTATGCAAATCACAATCACATTAAAGGAAAAATGCCAAAATAATTAATTATAGTTTATAGAGTATAAAATGTGAGCTCAGACATTCCTAGACTGAATGAATAATTACAGGAAATGTTGGAAAGATCAGATAAACAACAAGACTGATTGCCAGACAAGTAGCTTGAGTTAAAGCATCATTGTTATTAAAACATACTTGTTAAAATGTTTACAAGCAACACTATTTAGTAATTGTCATAAAATGCCACAATTGTGCATAGATGTCACTGATAATCTGTTTGTAAGTAAATGTTAAAAGAGAAGAAAAAACCTCAGTTGCATCAAGTACAGCCAGCAAATGGGCAACAGTATACATACAGTTCAAATCAATTGTGCAGGAGAGTGTAAATACCTACTAGAGGTAATATACAGTGAAAGCTTTATTTAGTAACCTAATAAAATAAATGTATAACCAAAGTGTTGGGCTGACATACATTATATTCTCACAGCATAGGGCAGGTAAACAGTGCTGAAGTACTACAGGGGGAGGGGTACTTTCTCAGTTTTACACTGACTGTATAAGCAGTACTGCACAAGGGTCTGAAATAAAGCTACAGAAAAATAAACAACAAGGGTCTAAAATAAAGCTACAGGAAAAAAAATATCTCATTCCTTCTTGACAATACTCTTTTATGGGGGGAAAAACAGGTATTAGTGTATTAGAAATACTGGTAAACTGGATTAAACCTGACAGGATAAGATATTTTACAAGTTGTTAATAGCTATCATAATGGTTATTATTGTATTGTTTAGAATTAAATTGTATTTACAACCTGTTAAATTGTAAAGCTATACAAGAGATGGGTTAAAAAACAAGAGATGATTTAAAATTGCTTTATTAAAGCTATGCAAGAGAGAATAAAGATATGCAAAATGCATAAATGTTTCTAATAGCAAGAATGGTCACTATTTTTAATATGTTTTGGCAAAACAATGTTGGTATAAAAAAGCATGAATATTTTTAATTGCTGAGTATGTAGTTTAAAATAACAGGACATATGGATATGGTATCAATTCCACTAGATATTTCTAAAGAGACATACAAATTTTCCAAGATTTTGCTCAATATTAATGTTATTAAATTTGTAAGATTAGACTAAATGTACTTTACAGTCTTTGTATGTACAAATGTAGAAAATTTCAGTACAAATGAAATTAATGTCTAGTAATGAATATGTGTGAAAAAAACATATTTAAAGAAAACAATGGGTCCAGGGTACCTACTAGATTAAAATGCATAAATAGCAAACAGTCTGTGTAAATACATACTGATCAGGATACATTGTAATAAGTTCAAAACTAATTTGTCAAGTTGTAATATCACTGGTTTTACCCCAGTAAAATAACTGCTTTCAAATATTTATTATCTAAGCCCAGTTCAGTACTTTACCAAGATGTTAATGGGCAGTTCAAAGACATGACCACAATGTTATGGTTAAAATAACATTAAAACTGTATATTTTCAGCAGTGTATAAATGCTTGCAGTAACACATGGTTCTTGTCTTATAGTTAATTCAACAGTTGCAAAGAGTTAATGAAACAATTCTAAGTCATAAATTAAATTTTGTGATTGCAAAATAATAAATTAATCAAGTAAAATTAAAACAGACACAGCTCATAACTGATAAAATATTTTCACAGAATGGTCTGCAAAAAAAAAAAAAAAGTTTAAAATACATTCAGTTTTTGTAGTAATACTTAATATCATTGTATTAACTATGTAAAATTCCATTTTGACTTGTATCAAAAGAAGACTATAGGTTTGCTTCTTAATGTGTTTTCTATATAAAATGTTTTGAGTATGTTTAAAAACAGATGGAATTGTTAGATATTATGAATATAAGGCTGAAATTAATTATGTTGTAAATATGCTGAAAGAAAAAGCTTGCTTAAATGCAGAAACAGAGTTTAGTAATATGTGATCAGCAGTCATACTAAATGACCATGGCTTGGAAAATAAGGAACCTGCTGAATGGACATTTTTCCCTTACAGACTTAAAAACAGGATGTATGCAAGAGCAAAATGCAAAATCTGCTTTTAAAGAACACTGACATGTTTTTCTGCATATAAAAAAATGGACACAATATGTTTCCTAAAATAACAGGGTGGACACAATATGTTTCCTAAAACAACAGGATATGTTTATGACACTGTGACAATGTGTTTTCTCAAAAATATGTTTTTCTGCATGGAAAACAGGATATGCTTATCAGCATTGGCACAAGAACAGATGTTCTTATACAAAGATCCAAATAGAATACAGGACAATTTCCTCAAAAACATGTTTTTCTGCATGGACAACAGGACACTGTTACAGGATGTTCACACTGTCAGAAAAGATGGTCTCTTACAAAACATTGTTAAACAAGGAAGCTTAGTATTGTTTCTACAGGATGAGCAATTCTCCAAAATAGAATATCAAGAGGAAATGTATATGTTTATGCATGACTAAAACTGTATATAAAGAGCTGTATAAATCCAGTTATGTTAGAGGTATGGTAGGGGCTCATTTGTCCTAAGGTAAATGTTATATCTCTCACATCATCTGTACTATATGAGAAGTAAAGTTGGAACAGTACTTTAAACTGCAACGTTGTTCCATTTGGTTTATTATAAAAAGTTATTTGTTACTGCTCTCTAAAGTTGATGCTGCAAAGTATATTCTCTCATCAGTGTATATTCTGCAAGTTTCTGTATGCAACAGACTGTGAATGCAAATATAACCAGACTTTGAATTTTAGCAGAATCCAGCCAGCAAGACTGAGTGTCTTAAGAACACTTCAAATCCATCACACCAAGCAGTAAGCAGCTCCATGTAATTTTTTCAGAATAAACAATGAAGGCAAAAACTGCAAATAAACCTCCGATTTATCTTTTCAAAGAAAATAACTTCAAAACACACTTAATGGAAAGGCTTTCACTGATACCCAGAAAAACATGAGCTCGAGTTTTAATCTGCCACATTAGTTCGTCAACTTCCAACAATGCTTGCCACGGTCCCCCTCGAACATCAACAAAATATCCTACTAATCAAGCAGATGTTTCTTCGTACGCATACTTATACTTAAGGAAAAAAACAATGTTTAAAATATACTACAGTAAATGGTAATAGTAGCTTATACCACCAAAATTTGGACAATTTTTTTACTCTTTCAAACAGTGTTAATGCTGTTTCCAATAATACAAGTGAACCAGAAGAAAGTGTTCTACTTTCCTATATTAATGAGTTTGACACTAAGCTATACAAGTGTAAAAATTACAACTTGAAGTCTCATACCTACAAGAGTATATTCAGAAAAAAGTTATACCTAAGGGTCTACGCCAATGGTGATATCCAGTGGGGCTAGTAGAAAATTCTGCTTTCCACCGTGAATTGCTAGAACTGTTTGATCGACAAGGGTATGACTTTTTACAGGCTCTCATTAATTTTTATACAAATGACATTGTCACTCTTAAAGCGGATTTAGAAGTGTTGGAACATGTTATCAAAATACACAGTGACTTTCCGAGATATAAATATGATTATTGTCGAATCTATACCAGTATCGAAGCAACTATGAATAAGCTACTTGGTATCAAAATGAAGAAAATGGCTAGAGACATTAATGATTATGCTAACAATAGGGCATACCCTAAGCCACCTATCAATTTCGTAGTCGACTCCGCTGATAGTCATAACAATAACAACAATGAGAATGAGTTTATTAATGCTCCAAATTTCTCTAATGTTAACCCAGTAAACTCTAATGGTCAAGGAAAACCACTAAGAAGAAGTCAGAGACTCATTAATAATCTTAATCATAACAACAATAATAGTAGCAACATGATAAGAAACAACAATTCGGCAGGTAATAGGCCTAATGGGCAGGATAACAACAGAGCCGGAAATGAAGGACACAATCAACAGGGTTTTCAGTCTACCACCAATTCTCAGTGCAACAACCGACAAACGAATCGCAATCAATATCCAACGAGGAACAAGAAGAATGCACGGAGGAGATAGCTTCAACAAGTGAATCCGCTTTAACACCTCATTTGTGTATAAGTGGCAAGGGCAATTTTACCATTTATAATTACACTGCTTTGGAGGTGCAACAGGAGATGGTGGACTTTCTGTCCAAAGGTTTAACTTTTGTTCCAGGGAAGAACATTGACATAGTAAGAATGATTATTGATTTGAAACTTTTTGTTCGAAAGTTCAACTTGAACTTAATAATGGGTTCTAGTTCTAGTGCTGTTAACTCATTAAGGACTTCAAGTATTTTTAATCCACCTGTTCACTCTATTTTGAACACATTTGAGAAAATTTGTGAAATTGATTTTTGGGCCATTAGTGACAAAAATGTTCATATTAATAACAAAGCAAAATCCAATATGACAACATTGGAATACGATTTTGTCCATTTACTCAAAGATTGTAACATCAGGGTGATGAGGCCAGATAAAGGGGGGAGGCTTGGTGTTTATGGACCATAGTTTATATGTTGATAGTATGCTGAAACATCTTAATACTTCCAGTTATGCTCAAGTATCTTTGAACAAAATTAATGTGGCATATAGAAAGATCAGGTCCACACTTGATGACCTATTTCTGGAGAGAGTAATTGATAAGGAATTGTTTCAATACTTATCCATGATAGCACCAAGAACACTGGCTTTATTTGGTTCTCCAAAAATTCATAAAGGTCTAAGCACCCCCCCTTTAGGCCGATAATTGATGGTCGTGGCTCAATTACCTACGCATGTGCAAAATACATCGACAGTGTGTTGAAACCATTTATAGAGAGTGAACCACAGATCTGTAAAGATTCGTGGAGCTTTCTTAACAACATCAATAAGTTAGAATATGATCCAACGTATATTTTGTGACCATCGACGTTAAAGATCTGTACACTGTAATTCCACAAAGCATTGGTATACAATGGTAAGGAAATTTTTGTTTAAGAAAAAAGTTGAAGAAAACACCATTTATTTGATTGAAACTCTACTCAGACTAGTTTTGACTAATAATTTTATGGTGTTTGAAGGGCTACTGTACCTACAGAAATCAGGCGTAGCAATGGGTTCCCCCTGCGGCGGTAGTTTTGCCAACGCTACCATGGCCTTTTGGGAGAACAATTTTTTGTTCAAGGAGCCTTTATTCCGAGATCATGTCACCTGGTACACAAGGTACCAGGATGACATGTTTTGTATTTGGAAAGGTGAGGTAGCCTTAATACCCACCTTTATAAACAACATTACTCAAACAACAGATTTTCTCGAATTCACTTTCAATGTTGGTGAAACCGTCATTAATTACCTCGACATTCTACTTTCAAATGATAGAATTAATATGAGGTATAAAAGCACAATTTACAGGAAACCTACTTATTCTAACACCTTCCTACATTTTGACAGTAACCACCCATACCACCACAAGAAAGCTGTGGTCAAGGGGCAAGTGGTTAGGGCCGCCCGTATGATTACAGAAGATTTTGAATTTGATTTAGAGTGTAACTACTTACGCAATATGTTTATTAATAGAGGGTATCCTGACTGCTTAGTCACTAACATTATCAATGAAGTGACAGTTAAAAGAAATGTAGGACATTTTATGCCCCTACTAACATACCAAGGACAATCATTAGTTCAAGTTGCAAGTGATCTACTGTTGAGTTTGAGCATTCCAAGTACTAACCAAAATGTTAACCAGGTGGTACACCATCTTAGCTTTTTGTGTACGTATTCCCTTGACTACCAGCTTATTAGGGAGGTTTTAAATAAAAATTGGGACATAATTAGAAATGATGAAACACTTATTAATGCACTTGGAGTTAGTCCAAAAATCACCTACAGATGAGGTCAAAACCTCAAGTCTCTCTTAGAAAAGAAGAATAAATTTTGTTTGTTAAGAAACAATGGCATGTCCAAATGTGGTACATGCTCTCAGTGTAAGCATATAATGACTAACAGTCACGTTTTCATAAAAGATAGAATATATAAAATAAATGGTAGGTTTAATTGTGAAACAAAGAGCGTTATTTACGTCGCTTTATGTAATTTATGCCATGCTTTCTACATTGGAAAAACGGAATGCAAAATAAGGCAAAGAATTCATGAGCATTATTATGCCATAAATAACAACGATCCCAACAATGCTTTGGCCAAGCATTGCTCAGCCAACCCCGGTCATCTTTTTAAATTTGCAGTTTTGCAACACTGAGTTAGTGATGCTCAAGGGGGACCGTGGCAAGCATTGTTGGAAGTTGACGAACTAATGTGGCAGATTAAAAGTCGAGCTCATGTTTTTCCGGGTATCAATGAAAGCCTTTCCATTAAGTGTGTTTTGAAGTTATTTTCTTTGAAAAGATAAATCGGAGGTTTATTTGTGGTTTTTGCCTTCATTGTTTATTCTATTCTGGACTTTAATCATCAGTCCTTAATATTTGGCAACATACTTAGGCGGTGCAGTGGTGCAGCGGTTAACATTGTCACCTCACATCAAGAGGTTCACTGGTTCGATTCTCGGCTGGGGTGCCTTCTGTGTGGAGTTTGCATGTTCTCCCTGTGTTCACGTGGGTTTCCTCCGGGTGCTCCGGTTTCCTCCCACATTCCAAAGACATGCATCTGGAGCATTTCTCCCCGGGCCTCTGCTGAAAACAGGCTCTGTGGAACCTAGTCAGACTTTCCCGGTCAACAAATGATAAAATAAAATAAATACTTTTGGTGGTATAAGCTACTATTACCATTTACTGTAGTATATTTTAAACATTGTTTTTTCCTTAAGTATAAGTATGCGTATGAAGAAACGTCTGCTTGAATAGTAGGATATTTTGTTTTTAAATTAAAAACATGGTGTTAAACGTGCTTTTTTACTTTAGGGATACTGTTATTTACTTTAACAAAATTTATTGTATTTTAGTTTTTATATTTAATGGTTCTTGCTGGTTATGCTTCTGTTATTCTTTGTTATTTTATGTTGGTTTTCTTATTTCGAGCTAAGAAGTTGTGATCTATGTAGTATTGCAGTTTTAACTTGTCGCAGTACAATATTTTAAATTAATGTCTATTTGTTCTATGTTTTGTTTAGAATTTAGTACCTAATTTATCGATTTAGGTTTTGGAAATGATAAAGTGTATTGTTTTTAAATTCAGTAAGTTCACAACAAGGGAGTCAATAGAAAATATGTTGCAGCTTTAAGTTTTGCTGACGTGGCAGCTGTTACTATGTTTCCAAGGAGAAACCACGCTCAATGGATAATTTTGTATGCACAATTTTTAAAAGAAGTTTGTAAGTTTTTTTCTGTTTGTCTGAAGAATCAAGGCAACGTTCTTGCCGAAAGCGCTAACACTATTAAATTACAAGTTGACTTTTTATTGTTTTGCCGGCTCTTATAGTGTTCTTTTTCACCTTTTATTAGTTTGTAGTTCAATGATGGAAAATACTAAAATCATGTATTAATGTTAGGTAGATTCCTTCTGGATTTTAGAACAGGTCTGAGGGGTACTATTTTATTAAGACCTGGGAGTCGATTGGCTCTAAGATTATTGATCCAAAAGACCTCTCTCAGTTCTGTCCTGTTGTGGACATCTCCTTCCCTGATGTTTTGGGTGACCACTTTCACAGCTTTGAACAAGAAATTATGCGTAGGATGGACCAATATATGTCCTGCTAAGGCATTGTGTGGAACTTTCTGATCAATGTCTCTGACATGTCATAGAATGCGATCCTTTAGTCGTTGGACAGTTTTACCAAGGTAGAAAGCTTGGCACTTGCGACAAGTAGCCAAATAGATTATGTGGCTAATAGTACAATCAGCATAAATATCGAAAAGAAAGTTACGTCCAGATACTGGGTGAAGGAAAGTATTACTAGCATCTAGGTAAGGACAAGCTTTACACCTGCAGCATTTAAAAGTGCCTTTGCGGTCTGATAGTGGACCACCACGTTTAAAGCCATCTTTATGGCATAGTAATCTCTTGATATTCTTTTTATTCTTATAAAGGAACCTAGGTCTCTCTCCAATGATGTTTTTTATTTTGTCATCCACTGTCAGAATCGGCCAAAATTTCCTGATCACTTCACAGACCTGTCGATTGTCTGAACTCTAAGTAAGCATACATCTAAGTTGTTTAGGTGTTGTGTCATTAAGCTGTCTTTGTGATGCTTGTTCAGACCTCTCTGAGTAATAAGGTTGACCTCTTTGCTTTCTGTAGGCTTGCACCTGTGAAATTGGTGGAAAATTATTTTCCTGGTAAGCCCTATCCTTCAAATATCTCCGTAGATTGGATTGCTCTTCCAAGAATTCCTCCTCATCAGTGCATAGTCTTGAGACTCTTAAGATTTGATTGTCAAAGATGTTATCAAAAATATGTCTTGGATGCATGCTCTGCCTATGTAAGAAATGATTTTGCCAGGTCTCTTTCCTATACATCCCAGCAGAGAGACCTTGGGTTGGATGTAAATGTATCTTAACATCCAAGAAATCTATGACTGAGGATGAGTGTTTCATTTTGAACTCAAGGAAGTCAGTGCTGTTGTTAATGAAGCTGACAAAAAGATCCAATTGGTCAATACCTCCTTTCCATAAACAAAAAACATCATCCACAAACCGCCCATAATAGATAAGTTCATTCTTCCAGATATTACCATCACTGAAGATTGAATTATCCACAGCTCAGGTCCAGGAAACAAGATCGTCCCTTCACGAACCCAAACTGGGTGGGGTCCAGTGTTTGAAGGTTGCCAATGTCTTTGTTTATAACTTCCATGATAATGCATTCCATGCCCTTGCAGATGAGGCTTGTCAGACTGATGGGAAGTTAGTTCCGAGGATCCAAGGTGGATCTTCCCTTGTGGAGTGAGATAACTGTAGCTGTGTGCCACTCAATGGGCACAAAGCCTGAGGTGAAGCTATGATTAAGCATGACACTTTGGTGAGGTGCCAGTTCATTTTGTAGTTCATGTAGTACACAGCCCAGGATGTCAACTGGTCCCATGGATGCTGTATTCTTAGCTTTGGAGAGTGTGGTTTCTACCTGTGTGGCCATGATTACCGGAATTTGGCAATCTTTTGGTATTGAGATGGGCTCTTTAGGAGGTGAGATGGGGATGAAGTTGTCACGAAATCGATCTGTCAGGATATTGGCAATATCCTTGGGATCAGTATATTTAATGCCATTCCCTTGTAGCTCAGAAAAGATCTGAGCATTGCCATTTAGATTCTTGACATAACTATAGAATGCCTTGTGGTTGTCTTTGGAATCTTTGGCAATTTTATTTTTGTAACTAGCTTTGGAGGATTTTATGAGAGATCTCAGCTTCTTACTGAGGCTGGTAAGGGAGTTTTTTGCATCCTGGGATTTTCCTCTTTTCTGCAACAGTTGTTTTCTTCTGTTGTATAGTTTGTTTATGGCAGGGGACCGCCAGATTGGCTTCCTTTTTTTGGAGGAGAGTGTCTTGGTTCTACTTGGGATGGCACAATTCATGCACGAGTGGATGTGCTCAAAAAGTGCCTTAGTGTAGGATTCAGCAGTTGAACTTTCAGCTCCCGTCTGCATGGGTGTCATGAAGTTTGTCACTTCAGACTTGAGTAGCATGAAGTTGGCTGTGGAGAAGTTTTTTACAGAGGTTTCCTTACTGGGGGTGGGGGGATGTGGATGTCAAGGATGATTTGCTTATGGTCAGACCTGACCAATGAGGGGGTGACCACTGGTGTGGAGCGTCCATCACCCATGTTGGTAATGACTTGAATTCCTAAGTCTCTCATCACTGAGTTGAGTTATTACTTAGGGTATTATTATTTATATGACAGTCTGCAGAGATATTGTTTTCATCAAAAGGGAGGATAATGCATTTTTAGCACTGAGTTTGTGTCCATGGTTTTGGCACCAGTCATTGGTTTATGTAAGTCCCTCTTGAAGTATAGTGACATTGTCTGGGGATCCAGTGATTGTACCTAATTTGCAGTCGTCAGCAACCTTAGTCAGCCACAGCCCCTCTGTTTCGGTCTGAACTTCTGAGAAGTATATTCCAAACAATAGGGGGGCTGTTCACTGACCTCTGTGGAACTCAACTGGTGATAGGTCTGCTGGTTGAGGTAAAGTCCCCAACTTTGAATAAGGGTAATCTATTGGTGAGCCAGATAGTAACCCACCTGACAACATAAGGATCAATATTCAATTTTTTTAATTTCTCCACATCTTTTGGGTTTCTAATACTATGATAGGAATGGACCCCATTCTTAAGTCAAAGTACAATTAAAGTTCATGAAATTAGTATTGTTTCAGTCTTTGATGTCAGCCAAAAGTGCTCTTCGCAGCACCTGCAATGTGCCCATTAATGACTCCCTCTGCAATTTGTGTGGCGTTACATGGACTGGTAACGTATCTAAATATGATTGTAGATTTGTTTTTATAAGCCCTGTTGCTCCTACTACTGTTGGAACTGTCTGAATATCCTTCTTCCCCATTGCTCTTGTTTCTGCCTGCAGATCCTGATATTTTATGACTTTGTGTCTCTCTGTACACAAGACACTGTAGTCACTGGGTGTGGTGATTTCAATGATCAATGCTACTTTTGTCTTCTTGTCTTAGACCACTATATCCAGTTTTCCTGCATCTATCTTTTGACCTGTTGGTAATGGGTGATCCCATGTGATATAAACTTCATCATCTTCTATGACCCTTTGTGGCTCATGTTTCCAGTGTTTTTCAGCTTAATGGGTTAGGGGCAAGGCAGAATAGCAGTGATGACAGAGAGTCACCCTGGAATACCCCCCTTTGATTTTTTATCCTTGGGATAATAATTTGTCCTTTATCATGGCTTAATTGCAAAGTAGTCTGTCATTATTTCATGGTCACTGCAATGTAGTTGATCAGTGTAGGGTGTATCTTATACATTTTAAGCACTCTTTTTTCCATGAATGTGGAATACTATCAAATGCTTTTTTGTAGTCAATCCACGCCATACTTAGATTCTTCCCTTTTTTTACAGTTCTCCACTATGAGTTTATTTCACAACAAATGATCCTTTGTTCCATATGACTTTCTTTTATTGCCCTTTTGTTCTACTGCCATAATTGAGTTTTCTTCTAAATGACTATAAACTCTGTTGGCGTCAATTCCCATATATAGTTTATATGTCGTCGGAAGGCAAGTTATTGTTCTGTAATTTTTAGGGTAGTTTGCAGGTTCACTCCTAAGTAGGAGCATTGTCTTTCCTGTTGTTAACCAGATTAGTGTCTGTTTGGGGAGCACATATAAATAGTTCTTACTCGTGGCTAAATCTTCATGTAAAGATGTTAGGTATTGCATCTGGATCTGGGGTTTTCCAATTAGAAGCTTTTCTTAACTTTCCCCGGGATTCATGAACCTTGCACCAATACGTCGCGTTTACCAATATGCTCTGGGGTTTCCATGTGGCAGATTAAAACTCGACTCTATGTTTTTCCGGTATTCAATGAAAGCCTCTTCCATTACCAGTGTGTTTTTGGAAGTTATTTTAGATTGAAAAGATAAATCGGAGGTTTATTTAAGTGGTTTTGCCTTCATTGTTTTATTCTTATTCTGGACTTTAATCATCAGTCCTTAATATTTGGTAACATACTTAGGGCGTGTGCAGTGGTGCAGCTGTTAACATTGTCACCCCTCACATCAAGAAGGTTCACGGTTCGATTCTCGGCTGGGGTGCCTTCTGTGTGGAGTTTTCTTGCATGTTCTCCCTGTGTTCCGTCGGTTTTCTCCGGTGCTCGGTTTTCCTCCCACATTCCAAAGACATGCATCTGGAGGCACATTTCTCCCCGGGCTCTCTGCTGAAAACAGGCTCTGTGGAACTGCTAGTCAGACTTTCCCAGTCCAACAAATGATAAAATAAAATAAATACTTTTAGTGGTATAAACTACTATTACACATTTACTGTAGTATATTTTGAAACATTGTTTTTCCATAAGTATGCGTATGAAGAACGTCTATGAATAGTAGGATATTTTGTTTTAAATTAAAAACCTTAATGGTGTTAAAGCGTGCTTTTACTTTAGGGATACTCTAAGTTTACTTTAACAAAATTTATTGTATTTTAGTTTTTATATTTAATGGTTCTTGCTGGTTAATGTTTCTGTTATTCTTTGTTATTTTGCTGTTGGTTTTCTTATTTCCGAGGGCTAAGAAGTTGTGATTCTATCTAGTATTGTAGTTTTAACTTGTCGCTTAGGGCCACAATATTTTAAATTAATGTCTATTTATTCTATGTTTTGTTTTAGAATTTAGTACCTAATTTATCGATTTAGGTTTTGGAAATGATAAAGTGTATTGTTTTTAAATTCAGTAGAAAGTTCACAACAAAGAGTCAATAGAAAATATGTTGCAGCTTTTTGCAGTTTTGCTGACGTGGCAGCTGTTTTCTTATGTTTTTCCCAAGGAGAAACCACGCTCAATGGATAATTTTGTATGCACAATTTTTTAAAAAGAAGTTTGTAAGTTTTTTCTGTTTGTCTGAAGAATCAAGGCAAATGACGTTTTGCTTTGCAGCCTTGCAATACTATTAAATTACAAGTTGACTTTTTATTGTTTTGCCGGCTCTTATAGTGTTCTCTTTTTTTCACCTTTTATTAGTTTGTAGTTCAATGATGGAAAAATACTAAAATCATGTATTAATGTTAGGTAGGAATTCCTTCTGGATTTTAGAACAGGTCTGAGGGGTGTCTATTTTGTTGAACCTGAGTCCGAAATTCAGCTCTAAGATTATTGATCCAAAAGACCTCTCTCAATTCCTATCCTGTTGTGGGACATCTCCTTCCCTGATAAGTTTGGGTGACCGCAATTTCACGCAGCTTTGAACAAAGAAATTATAAATGAGGATGGACCAATATTATGTCCTACTAGGCATTGTGTGGAACTTTCTGATCAATGTCTCTGGACATGTCATAGAATCACGATCAACTTTAGTCGTTGGACAGTGCTTACTAAGGTAGAAAAGCTTGGCACTTGCTTAGCCAAGTAATGGCCAAATAGATTATGTGGCTAATAAGTACAATCAGCATAAATATCGAAAAAAGAAAGTTACGGGTCCAGATACTGGGTGAAGGAAAATATTACTAGCATCTAGGTGAGGACAAAAGAAGCTTTTACACCTGCAGCGATACTTAAAAGTGCCTTTACCACGGTCTGATAGTGGACTCACCAGAGTTTAAAAAGCCATCTTGCTATGCGCATAGTAATCTCTTTGATATTCTTTTTTATTCTTATAAAAGGAACCTAGAGTGCTCTCTCCAATGATGTTTTTTATTTTGTCATCCATTCTGTCAGGAGATCGTGCCAAATTTCCTGATCACTTCACAGACCTGTCGATTGTTGTCTGAGACTCTAAGTAAGCATACATCTAAGTTGTTTAGGTGTTGTGTCATTAAGCTGTCTTTGGTGATGCGTTTGTTTCAGACCTCTCTGAGTAATAAAGCGTTGACCTCTTTACTTTCTATGTGAGGCTTGCACCTGTATAGAAATTGGTGGAAAAATTATTTTTCCTGAAAGTAAGCCCTATCCTTCAACAATATCTCAAGTAGATTGGATTGCCGTTTCTTCCAAGAATTCCTCCTCCATCAGTGCATAGTCTTGAGACTCTTAAGATTTGATTGTCAAAGATGTTATCAAAATATATGTTCTGAATTGCATGCTCTGCCTATAAGAAATGATTTTGCCAGAGTCTCTTTCCCATACATGTCCCAGCAGAGACCTTGGGTTGATGATGTAAATGTATCTTAACATCCAAGAGAATCTATTATTGACTGAGGATGAGTGTTTCATTTTGAACTCAAGGAAGTCAGTGCTGTTGTTAATGAAGCTGACAAAAGATCCGAATTGGTCAATACCTCCTTCCATAAACAAAAACATCATCCACAAACCGCCATATAATAATAGAATACAAGTTCATTCTTCCAGATATTACCATCACTGAAGATTGAATTATCCACAGCTCAGAGTCCAGGAAACAAGATGCGTCCCTTCACTTAACCCAAACTGCGGGGTCCAGTGTGTTTGAAGGTTGCCAATGTCTCTTGTTTACTAACTTCCATGATAATGCACATTCCATGCCCACACTTGCAGATGAGGCTTGGTTCAGACTGATGGGAAGTTAGTTCCGAGGGATCCAAGGTAGATCTTCCCTTGTGGAGTGAGATAACTGTAGCTGTGTGCCGCTCAATAAGCAACAAAGCTCTGAGGTGAAGCTATGATTAAGCATGACACTTTGGTGAGTGCCAGTTCCGTTTGTAGTTCATGTAGTACACAGCCCAGGATGTCAACTGGTCCCATGGGATGCTGTATTTCTTAGCTTTGGAGAGTGTGGTTTCTACCTGTGTGGCCATGCGATTACCGGAATTTGGCAATCTTTTGGTATTGAGGATGGGCTCTTTAGGAGGTGAGATGGGTTGAGTTGTCACGAAATCGATCTGTCAGGATATTGGCAAATATCCTTGCAGGACTGCAATTATATTTAATGCCATTCCCTTGCAGCTCGTGAAAGATTCGAGCATTGCTGGCATTTAGATTCTTGACATAACCATATAGAATGCCTTGTGGTTGTCTTTGGAATCTTTAGCAATTTATTTTTGTAACTTAAGCTTTGGAGTGATTTGCATGAGAGATCTCAGCTTCTTACTGAGGCTGGTAAGGGAGTTTTTGCATCCATAAGATTTTCCTCTTTTCTGCAACTTAGTTGTTTTCTTCTGTTGTATAGTTTGTTTATAATAGAGGGACCGCCAGATTTAAGCTTTCCTTTTTTGGAGTGAGAGTGTCTTGAACCTATTTGGATGGGCTGATTCATGCACTCCAGTGGATCGTGCTCCAAAATTCTGCCTTAGTGTAGGATTCCAGCGAGTTGAACTTCTCAGCTCCGTCATGGGTGTCATGAGTTTGTCACTTCAGACTTGAGTAGCATAAGAAGTTGGCTGTGAGAAGTTTTTTACAGAGGTTTCCTTGCACTGGGGGTGGGGGGATGTGGATGTCCAAGGATGATTTGCTTTCTATGGTCAGACCAATGACCAATGAGGGGAATGACCACTAATTGTGGAGCCGTCCATCACCCATGTTGGTAATGACTTGAATTCCTAAGTCTCATCACTGAGTTGGAGTTATTACTTTGTTAGGGTATTATTATTTATATGACCAGTCTGCAGAGAATATTGTTTTCATCAGTGGGAGTGATAAATGCATTTTTAGCACTGAGTTTGTGTCCATATGGTTTTGGCACTAGTCATTGGTTTATGTAAGTCCTCTTGAGTATAGTGATTATTGTCTGGGGATCCAGTAGATTGTACCTAATTTGCAGTCGTCAAGGCAACCTTGCCAATACAGCCCCTCTGTTTCCTCAAGCCTGAACTTCTCGAGAAGTATATTCCAAAACAATAGGGGGCTGTTCACTGACCTCTGTGGAACTCAACTGGTGATAGGTCACTGGTTGAGGTAAAGTCCCCAACTTTTGAATAAAGTGGTAATCTATTGGTGAGCCAAGATAAAAGTAACCCACCTGACAAACATATATAAGGATCAATAATATTCAATTTTTTTTAATTTCTCCACATTCTTTTGGGTTTCCTAATACTATGATGAGGAATGGGTTTACCATTCTTAAGTCAGAAGTACAATTAAAGTTCATGAAATTAAGTATTGTTTCAGTCTTTGATGTCAGCCAAAAGTGCTCTTATGACACCTGCACATGCTCCATTAATGACTCCCTCTGCAATTTGTGTATGCGTTACATGGACTGGTAAGCGTACTCTAAAAATATGATTGTAGATTTGTTTTCCTATAAGCCCTGTTGCTCCTACTACTGTTGGAACTGTCTGGAAGATATCCCTTCTTCCCATTGCTCTTGTTTCTTGCCCGCAGATCCTGATATTTTATGATTCCTTTGGCTGTCTCTCTGTACACAAGACGCTTTTCTGTGAATCCACTGCGAATTGGTGTGATTTCAATGATCAATGCTACTTTTTTGTCTTCTTCTTAGTCTTTAGACCACTATATCCAGTTTTTCTGCATCTATCTTTTGAACCTGTTGGTAATAGGGTGATCCCATGTGATATATAAACTTTGTCATCTTCTATGACCCTTTGTGGCTCATGTTTCCAGTGTTTTTCAGCTTAATGAGGTTAGGGGCAAGGCAGAATAGCAGTGATGACAGAGAGTCACCCTGCTGAGATCTTATACCCCTGATTTTTTATCCTTTTGGGATAATAATTTGTCCTTTATCATACAGCTTAATTGCAAAGTAGTCTGTCATTTATTTCAGCATGGTCACTGCAAATGTAGTTGATCAGTGTTAAGGGTGTACTCTATATACATTTTAAGCACTCCTTTTCTCCATGAGATGTGGGAATACCACTACTCAAATACTTTTTTGTAGTCAATCCGCCATACTTAGATTCTTCCCTTTTTTACAGTTCTCCACTATGAGTTTAGTTTCACAACAAATGATCCTTTGTTCCATACTGACTTTCTTTTTACGTAGCCCTTTGTTCTACCTACCATAATTGAGGTTTTCTAAATGACTATAAACTCTGTCGGCCATCAATTCCATATATATAGTTTATATGTCGTAAATGGAAGGCAAGTTATTGTTCTGTAATTTTTAGGGTAGTTTGCAGGTTCACTCCTAAGTACAGCATTGTCTTTCCAAACACATTAACCAGATTAGTGTCTGTTTGGGAGCATTATAAATAAGTTCTTTAAATGGCTAAATCTTCATGTAAAGATGTTAGGTATTGCATCTGGATCTGGGGTTTTCCAATTAGAAGCTTTTCTTAACTTTGTCTCAATCTCTCTGGCTGTTACTTCATCCCATTTAATATCGTGTACCTTTAAACTTCTTATTCTTTCTTTTACTTCTTCTATCCATTTAGCATCTTTGTTATGTTCCACAGGATCTTCATAGATACTTCTCCAAAATGTATCTATTTCTTCTTTTTTTGGTGCTCTTTCAATTCCTTTTACCTTATTTCCAAATTCTCTATAAAACTTTTTTTGGGTCATCAATAAATTGCTTATTTTGTAATTTTCCTTTATATTTATATTTGTATCTTCTAAGTTTTTCCACCTGTGCTGAAATTTTTAGTTTGTTATTTGCAATAGTGCATGATAGACCCTGGTCTGTTCTAATACTGTGCATTGCTTTTATCACATCTATCTTTCTTAGTATTTTTGTTGCTCTGTTCCCTCTTCTATAGTCTTCTAACAATGACACTTGTCTTAGCTGCTTTATAGTTTTCTCAGTTCAATATTTCCATGATGGTAATCAATTTCTCCCCTTCCTTTCCCTCACTACGTTGTGTTCTTGTGGTAAAACTTTATCAGTTATTAATTTAGCTGCACAGTAATATATCCTGTTTACTTCTGTTATATCGCATGGATCTCTATGAACAGTCCTAATTACTGTGCTCATTTGTTTTATCAGACTTCTGACTTTTTGGATTTTATTAACCTTCTCCAGTCTATTTATTTCACTGATCTTGAAATACCTATCTATGTCTATTAAATCAAGCAAACCTTCTCTTAGCTCGTTTTCTTCCAAACTGTGGGCATACCTCTTGTTTTACAGTTCCTGGGGCATTCTATAGAAGATTCTATAGCATCTTCCTGTGGCACCTACTCTTCAATTTCACCCTGTGCCATCCGTAACTCTGTCATATAAGAACTCACTGACCTATCACTCCTTAGCATTAACTGCATCAGAGTTTCCAGTTTCCTGTTCCTTCCCTTGCTGTCTAGCTTCAAGTGAACATTTATACTGGTTTCCTGTGGAAGGCTCCAAATAATCTTCATATAGCACCTGATCAATTGCTTCCTGTTCCACTGGTTTCCCCTTAATTTGGATATCCATTACTCTAGCCTGTTGTGGTGCTTTCTGAAATAGATTTTTTACACTGAATCTTTCAGTTTGCAGGTACTCCATAACCTTAGTTTATATTTCTTTAACTTCCCCATTACTAATCTCCTTTTCTGCTTTTCCTCTTTGTCTTCTTATTTTCTGTATTGTAAAGTTTTCTATAGACCGATTCCTTTGCCTGTATTTCTCTTCAAATATATTTGGTGCTGCTCTTTTTGTATTGGTTAGTTTTGCTTTCCCCTTTGCATGAATATTACACCATATTAAATCTATTTTTCCCCTGTCCATATTTCTTCTTCAGATGTTTCCTGATCTTCCTGTTTCTCCCTACTTTGGGGACTCACTCCATCCTACTGTGATGTAACCTGTGTTAGACCTTCTATACCATATCCTTCACTTCACAGGCACTCCATAACTTCAGCTTCTATTTTTTAACATCTACTTACTAATCCTTTTTTCTACATTCCATCTTTGTGATATTATTTTTTTATTGTGAAATTTTCCATATCCAGATGCCTGTATTGCCTGTATTTCTCTTCAAATATCTTTGGGGCTGCCTTCTTTACATTGATTAATGTGTTTTTCTCCTTTGTATAAATATTGCACCATATCAAATCTCTCTTTCTTTCCCATGTCCACATTCCTTTTTTATACTTTTCAAATATCTATTGGTTTTTTTGTTTATATTTTTGCACTTCCTCAGATGCTTCTTTTTCCAAACAGATCAAGGTTTCTTGATCTATATACTGTTTTTCACAAATCTGCTGTATTAATGAACACAATTTTTCATTTGAAGCTTCTTACAATTTTTCTTGTCGAAGTATTTTCTTTCTTCTAATTTCTCTCTTAATCATTTTGTATATCTTGTTTCTGGAAATTCTGGGCTTTTGCCCTTTTGCTCTTCTTTGGCCTATCAGTTTTTCTGATTTTTGTAGACTACTACTTCCTTCTACAACGGGGGGGGGGGGTCATCTTCCCCCTGGGCATGGCCTAGCCCCATTGTAGTACTGTTTCCATGTTTTGAGGATTCTACACTGTCATCTTTTTCAATCCTGGCACCAGTGCATCTACCAGGATTGGGCACTTTTTTTATTCTAGGTCTTGTGCACCCAGCTACCTTTTTTTAGTCTTTGACTTACTTCTGGGAGAGTTTATCAATGATGCCTAAGAGCAGGATTGTGTTGAATGCCTTGGCTAATTCAAGGTAGGCTGTATGCACATATTTGCCTTTGTCTGTGGTTCTGGTGACATTTTCAAAGAAGTCCACCAGGTTTAATAGGCATGACGTGCCTTTGACAAACCAAACTGTGTCAGATCAAGGGTTTGGAGATCAACTATATCCTTATTTATAAGGTCCATGATGATTCGTTCCATGGCCTTATAAATAAGGCTGGTTAAGCTTAAGGGTCTGTTTCTGTACCCACTTTCTGAAGAGGAATAACGGTTGCTGTTTAACCTTTAGCAGGGACAAAACCAGTACTCAGGCTGTGGTTGAAGCGAGTACCTAATGGAGTTGCTAACTCATGTTTTAGACAATTTAAAATGCAACCTGAAATGCCATACGGTCCCATAAAGGCCATGTTTAGGTCTTGGAGAGAGCATTAATGACTTGTTCTTTGGAGATGCAAAGCTGGGTAGATGGAGAAGGAATACTTTGTGGAATGTTTGGAGGGGACAGGGGAGTAAATCATTCACCAAACCTGTAAGCTACTACATTAGCTATTTTCACAGGATCAGTGTGTGTGATACCATCCACAGCTACTTCAGCAAATGCCTGGGTCCTACCTTTTAGGCTACGGCTATACCTGAACAATGCCTTATGGTTATCCTTGACTATGGTTGCAAAATAGAGGATTTTACAAGTTGTCTTATTTGTTTGCTCAAACAGAGGAGGGTGCTCTCTGCTTGAGCAAACAAAACAACTTGTAATATTTTCTAAGAACAACTTTGAAAAAAATTAGCAATCATAGCCAAAGCTAACCATAAGGCATTCCAACAGAATAGCAGCTACTTCAGTCACTGATAAGTGAAAAAGCAGATCTGGTCAATAAACCAGTTTATAACACAGGAAGAATTACCCCCAAGCCTCCCTGATGGACAACATTTATTATTTGTCTGGACTTCTTCCTACACACCCATTGTTATTTATCTCTATTGCTTTGTAGCTCTGCTGCACTAAACAGTCTTCATTGTAAGCTCTGTGGACAGGCCAGTGTTGGTCAGCATGCTGCGTGTGGGGGGCTGCCATGACTGTGACTGGGAGGGTTTAGCTGCTACATATCATTTCACGGGGGTCAGTAATATACAGCACTGTCCATATGCATTGTATAATTATTTCTGGGAGCTCATCTCATACAAATCACAAATATATTACATTATTTCATACGTCTTCTAAGTACATTTCTCAACATTTCTTCATGAAAATGTGTGACAACTTGTCAACATGCATAATAACTGAGCACTTTGGAGGACGGATGTGGAAGTCAGAGATAAATAAATGCAGAGTGCTGATTTTAATGTTTGCAGATCATATTACATCATAAATCATTACAATATACATGCTTTTGAATGCCATTAGACAAAGTGGAACATTTACTTCTGCTTAGTAAAGGAAACCAAAATGAGTGACGTTCACGAAGTTTGAGAAAATTACTATAAAAATAGTTAAAAGCTGTAAAATAGAATCAGTAGTGAGAAAGCTGCACAGACTAATGATGACTAATATTTTATTAAGGTATTTTACTGGGTGCTGTGTATCGATTGCACTGTATTTAGTACTGAATCTGCTAAAACATTTACTTGTTTATGTTTGTTTAACTGTATAATTCCATGCTTGTATGCACATACTGCAGATATGGGACTTGCAAAGGATGCTTCTCAGGGGTTTGACTTTGAAATCTAATATTTGGTGACGTCAATGTGATATTAGCATAAAAGCTGTCCGAGTAATGTGGGCGTGGCCTGGAACTCTTCACGCGTCAATCAATAGGGTACGCCCCTAAATGCAAAGTTGCGTCCCGAGATGATGATTAGTTTTAAGTATTTATGTCCACTAATTAATTAACAAAACACATATTTACAGGCATTTGGAAATGAGATTACATCCTAAAAAGTAAGGTAAAGTGCGATTAGAAAGCCGAAAAACCTTGACCTAGAACTAGAAGTCTGCAGAAGGGCGAACAAAGTGGCTGATTACCATACCCACAATGCACTATGTCAACACTCAGTGTCTTGTTTTAAAGTGCACTATAGGGAGCCGACAGATATTATTGTTTTGATTTCTTGGATTGATAACACTTCGAAATTTTAGTTTACTTAAATAAATAGATTGCATTTGGCCCCACGTTATTAATAAGCTCGGTTTATTATAAGAAAAATTGGGTCAGCATTTGATTTATAATTCTAGTAAACAGTTTTATATTTTTGTAGTCTCACTCATGGGGTGATGTGAGGCGTTTTTAAGGTAAAAATATCTCAAAATTTACAAGTTTATTTTTGTAGTAAGTTTATTGGTATATGTTATTATGTAATTCCTTATTATTTTCTTTTAAGTATTTTACTGGAATGTGTTATTAGATCATTCCACAACTCTTGGGGTACTTTTCTTACTTATTCAAATACTGCGTACCTGAAATCTGTTTGCACTTATTTATTTGCATTTGTTTACCAGGAAATTCTAACTGGAAACAAGTCCTTTTTCAGTGGAGGCCCGGGTAGAAAAGCTCCACTGTAAAAATAAACAGACAGTAGTTACTTTGGATTGCATAGCGATTAACAATTTAACATAGCAATTACTTACAAACATATTTACAAATGAAGAACATAGTACATCAGTAGATTCAGTAGGCTTGGCTACTCACTACCAGAAAACTACAATCTCCCATTAACAATCTTTTTCCTTGCCTTTTTTTTCTTATGGATCTGTTTACAGCAGTGTTTTATATGAAATTTGAAATATTCACATTTGGAGAAAAGGGTGGATAATTTATTTTTCCTAGTATTCCAGTATGTTTTAATGCTGTTTCCAAATGTCTGCTTATGCTTCATATCTTTAACAGAAGTGGACTAGTCTCCATAGTACATAATGTGGCACATTGCTCTGTTTGCTAAAAGTCATACACAGCGCTGCATGCTCTGACCATGGTGTGACATAAATATTGATCTCCCAAGCTGACTGGAACTGTCTTCTAGTGATGAAACACATAGCTATTCTACTGGCTGTTGGTGCCCCCCCATCCATCTTTTTCATTCCGATGTAACTCCCTCCATCCATCTACCAAATCAAACTCTTCGAACCTTTTGTGTATAAGAGTTGTGACCTATTATTCCCCTGGAGGATTCTTTGCATCTCTGGGTTCAGGAGTGCATTAAAGTCTCCTCCTATGTAAAGTTCAGTATGCTTTTTCATCTCTGATAACGTTACAGAATGTTTTAGATGTGATGGATCATTGACACTGAGATCATGGAAATTTCCTGTTACTATTTTACCTTTTTGTGTTTGGGCTAAAACCATTGTCCACCTACCCTTTTGTTCATGATAAAATACAATTTTGGAGCATCCTAATGAATCAAGAATGAGGGTATGTACTCCTTATTTTGTAGACGTACAGATACTCACCTCCCCCCACCCTGCTGTAATTTAATCTTGGAGCACCCTAATGAATCATGAGTGAGGGTAAGTACTCCTCATGTTGTAGGAGTACAGATACTCACCTCCCCCCACCCTGTTGTAATTTAATCTTGGAGGAGCCTAATGAATCATGAGTGAGGGTAAGTACTCCTCATGTTGTAGGAGTACAGATACTCACCTCCCCCCACCCTGTTGTAATTTAATCTTGGAGGAGCCTAATGAATCATGAGTGAGGGTAAGTACTCCTCATGTTGTAGGAGTACAGATACTCACCTCCCCCCACCCTGCTGTAATTTAATCTTGGAGCACCCTAATGAATCATGTATGAGGGTAAGTACTCCTCATGTTGTAGGAGTACAGATACTCACCTCCCCCCACCCTGATGTAATTTAATCTTGGAGGAGCCTAATGAATCATGTATGAGGGTAAGTACTCCTCATGTTGTAGGAGTACAGATACTCACCTCCCCCCACCCTGTTGTAATTTAATCTTGGAGGAGCCTAATGAATCATGAGTGATGGTAAGTACTCCTCATGTTGTAGGAGTACAGATACTCACCTCCCCCCACCCTGCTGTAATTTAATCTTGGAGCACCCTAATGAATCATGTATGAGGGTAAGTACTCCTCATGTTGTAGGAGTACAGATACTCACCTCCCCCCACCCTGATGTAATTTAATCTTGGAGGAGCCTAATGAATCATGAGTGAGGGTAAGTACTCCTCATGTTGTAGGAGTACAGATACTCACCTCCCCCCACCCTGATGTAATTTAATCTCGGACTATCCTAATGAATCATGTATGAGGGTAAGTACTCCTCATTTTGCAGAAGTTCAGATACTTACCTCCCCCCACCCTCTCCATTGTTTCAAAGACTGATTAACTGTTTTTTGTTTATCAGCTCGGTCTCTTGTAAACATACTAAGTGAGATTTACTTTGTTGTGTGAAAGAAGAACTTTACCTTTGTGGGCAGCATTCCAACCTCGTACATTCAAACTTAGTGTATTGATAGTTAAACCTGAATAGTGAGGTACTTTAGCTTGATTGTTCTTCAGTTTGTAATTTGTGTTATTCTATTAAATGAGTCTATTTATGTATTTATTTTATTGCATTTGTTTACCAGGAAAGTCCACTGGGCCTAAAAGAGCCCATTTTCAGTGGAGGCCTGGGGAGAAAAAGCTCCAACGCAAAACAGAAAAATATAAACATTAATTAGTACAGAAGTAGAAGCAATGTTACAGATAGTAAATATAGTAACATATACAGAATATATACATAAAAGCAGGAATCTGGTCTGTTTGATTACAGTAATATATACAGAAAATATACATTAAAGAAGAATTCAATTAATTAAATCAGAATGGTATAAACAGAGATATATTAATCAGTATTATTGTACCAGTATCAGCAAGTGAAGATAAAAATAAATATGGAGAAAGTATCGGTCACTGCTGTGAACCCAGAACCGGGCCATTTGCTGGAGGGCCATATGGCTTTTAGATCATGTGGCTATATATACTATCATACATACATACATACATACAAATATTTCAAACACGGCATTAATGCCCTTCCAGCTTGCCGATATGCCAAAACACTTGTTCCCATAATAAGTATCCAGGCTGTTCTTAAAAATATCTAAACTAGTCTAGTGTCATTAGCTCATTCTACCTAATACAGAGAGATCATCTGAGAAGTCCAACCCACTTAGGTTCTTTCCTTCTGTTCCCCCTTTCTCCCTTTCTGACAAAGAAATTGCCTGTGTCTCCTTGTGTTCTGACTGTGCTTCTCAAACATTTTGTAAATAAAGAGTATATTTTAGTGCATTTATTAAAACTGTATTTGCCTTAATATTGCTACAACTCAAGTTCTCTAGGTTGCACTGCATCTGAAGTGTTTGTGTGTTTTAGCTGCTTTTCTGTATATATAGACTTTTCTGTATGTGTAGACTAGTTACTTATTCTACTGTATTACTGCCTCTTAAATCATTTTTCATTTATGCACTAGCCTTGCTTCATTTAAAACGTTTTAAATTGCTAATTTTGTAGAGTTTTAATTGCATTTACTGTTTAGGGCTACACACTCAAGTGCGTTAGCCTTTTCTGTGTTTATTTACTGTATTATTGCATGGTTTAGCCTGTTTTAACCAAACCCCCAAAAAACAAAAAAATACTATCTTGTTTGCTGGTTTCCCACCTTTCCTAGCTAGTATGGTCCAGATCCCAGGATTGCTTGTCTCAGGACTTTATTTTCAGTGTTCAGAGCTATCCAGACCTTGTTGTGGTAGAGGGAAGTCCTACTGCTTACCAGTGGGCGTGGTGAGCATTGTACTGCCTATCTAACGCTAGAGGAGTGGTTTCCAGCTCTGAAATTGTAATTTTAATAGCCATTATTTTGGGCTGATTTCTATCCCTTTCAACTTTCTGGCTTAAAAACATGTGTGTTTGCGCGTTTTTCGCATTGTACAGCACCGTGGGCCACATTTAAACTCATAGCCTCACCTCAGGCTTCATGCCCACTGAGTGGCTCACAGCTATAGTTATCCCACTCCACAGGGGGTATCCACCTTGGATCCCAGGAACTACCGTCCTATCAGTCTGACGAGCCTGATCTGCAAAGGCATGGAACGCATTATCATGGAACTTATAAGCAAAGACATTGGCAACCTTCAAACACTAGACACCACCCAGTTTAGGTTCTTGAAAGGCCGATTTTGTCTCCTGAACTTGATTAACTTCTTCAAATCAGTCTCCAGAGCTATGGGCGAGGGTAAGGCAGTCCACACAGCCTATCTGGACCTCGCCAAGGCCTTCAACACTATTCCCCACTCTGGAATCATAGATAAACTTGCTAAGCTGGGCATAAATCCCTACGTCACTCGATGGGTTGCCAACTGGCTTACTGACAGAACCCAGACTGTAAATGTAGCCGACTCCAAATCCAGCTCCAGACAAGTGACGAGTGGAGTACCTCAGGGTTCAGTCCTGGGACTGCTCTTGTTTGGCATCTACTTCTCTGAAGTACAGGCCAACACTAAGGGACTTTGGCTAACAAAGTTCACACATGACTGCAAACTAGGAGCCAATATTGAATCCCCAAATGATGTGGATATTCTACAAAAGGGCCTTACAGAAATAGATGCTTGGTGCCAGAGCCATGGGCTCAAGCTTAATGCCAAGAAATGTATAGTTATCCCCTTTGGGAAAAAACATGCATCCATGAATTACCACATAGGTGGCAGTACACTAAACACTGAAAGTGTGATTAGAGACTTAGGGACACAGGCGGACAGTGCTCTCACCTTCGATAACCACATCGCCACAACTGTCAGGAAATCCTTCTGTGTGGCACACCTCATCACTAAGGGCTTTTCATCCAGAAAAAAGGCGGTCATTGTCCCACTGTACTCATCCCTCATTAGACCCATTATAGAGTGCAATGCTCCGTTGGTATGTACCTCACAAGACATCTGCAACAGCTGGAAAGGCCGCAGAAATACCTTACTAAAAGATTCACAGGCCTAAAGCATATGCCCTATGCTGATCTTCGGAAAAAAACTCCAGCTATAGTCTGTGGCATATCGTCTACTCAGAGGCAAGCTCTGCTTAACATAGAAGGCCATGTCAAACCCTGAGCTGTTGGACATGCTCCACTTAAAGAAATCCCAATGCCTCAGAGCCACCCTCCAAGGATCTAAACCTTGTCATAACAATGAACAAAACATGCTGGAGGGATAGGTTCCTGACCCAGAGACTCCCCATATTCTGGAATAGACTGCCCATACATGTCAAGCAGACCACCTCCTTGGCCCTCTTCAAAAGGAACCTTGATGATTGGATGGGAGATAGGAAATTCACCCCAGGGATCACGTCAGTCACCCTGCTAGACAGGAGTCCAGGGAAGTAAATATTGTGGAAAGAAATATCCAGGGAATTGTTATGGCTAGGCTTGTATAGGCCCTAAGGCCGATAGCCTAGTACCAACCTACGAACCTAGTACTTGCTTTAATGTAATTTGGTAGTCTGTTCCATGCATCGGCTACTTTATCAGAAAGCCAATTAGTAAACGTCCCATTCCTATAGATTCTTCTACATAGGCTGTCTGATGATTCCCTAGTATGTTTTGTTAACCCCAAACATTCCCAGAGGTAGCTGTCACTAAATGCCCTATATACCTGAATAAGATCTCCTCTTCGATATCTGTACAAGACAGTGTACAAGTTCAGATATTTGAGTCTTTCATAATAATTAACATTTTCACATCCATGGATACCCTTCATATACTTCCGTTGTACTCTTTCCAGCTTACTCATGCTTGTTTTCTTATAGGGTTTCGACATTGTTATTACATACTCAAGTTTGGGTCTGATGTCACTAACAAACAATGACTTCATTATGTTTGATGTCCTAGACTTGATAAATGTTTTTATAAAACCTATAGTTCTATAACTATCATTAACCAATTGGTAGATATGATTAGAAAAATGCATAGCTTAATCTGCACATATACCCAGGTCCTCAAATAAGTCTACAGTTTCAATCACTGTGAGCTGTATTAAATATTCACCTTTCAATTTATGTCTACCAAATCTCATATGCTTAGTTTTTGATGTATTTATCAGCATATTATTCTCCTATGCCCAAATGGTCAATTTAGTCAAGTTATTTTGCAGACATGCCTTACTGTAACACCTGTAATCAATTTACTCAATTTCAGGTTGTCTGCACATAGACTGTAAAACACCTCGGATGAAAATGTTAGGCCTGAAAATTACAATCTAAACAAGTAAGGTCCTAGGACAGGGCCCTGTAGGACACCCTGACTGTAACCAATGATTTTGCCTGTCCGGTTGTTATATAATACTTGCCATGTCCTATTTGTAAGCCATGCAGCTATCCATCTTATCCAAAGTGCATCAATACCTAGTTGTATTAATTTATTGATCAGTGTTTTGTGTATGACCCTGTCAAATGCTGAAGATAAATCTATGTAAATTACATCACAGCACAACTTTTTCATTCATAGCTGTTATTATATTGTTATAGAACATTGTGTCACAGGTGGTGATAGATCTGTTTTCAACATGTGTATACTGATATATGGTATTAAGTCCCAACCTATCCAGTTCTGACAATAACTTATCCAATATTACCTTCTCCATTATTTTTCCACAGCATGAAAGCAGACTTAAGGGTCTATATAACTCTGGGTTTGTCCTACTTCCCTTTCCCTTAAAAACAGGTTTAATAAATGCATGTCTCCAATCTTGAGGAATCTCCCCATATTTATTTGTCCTAGTGAATAATAGATTTAATGGTACTGCAAGTTCTTGCTGAAGTGTTCTCATGTCATTGTTACTAATTCCATCTCCTCCCTGCACTTTGGATCCAGTTTGCACAGTTCTTTTTCAATATAATCTAATTTGTTTCCAGTATCTGGGGATACCTGGGTGTCACTTGGACAACTTAGCACTCAATTTGTGGAACCACACTGTTTTGTATAATATTTTGTAAATATATCTATAATCTGTTGTGTCTGAGAATAAATTTTAGAATCTGCACACAGTTTATCAATTTGCGTGTCTTTACTCCTTCCACATCTTATGTATCTATAAAAAGGTTCCCTATTGTGCTCAATATCTTTATATACATTTTCTTCAAAATGTTCTTGATCTTGTCTCACACTATGCTTATTCTGTTTGTCCACCTTGTTTATTTCAGTTTTCAAAGTTGTAGTTTAACCTGCCTTCCATTTATTAGATTTTTTGTCTTTCACCTTAATCAGATATCTTGTTCATATGGAAATATATCCGCCTGATGTTTTATGCCTAGATCCTGATGTTAAACATTTTTTTGATTTTTGTACTCAAACTATTTTTCTTTCTAAACTTTCCACATTCCATCTGCAGTTTTTCCACTGAACACCTTACTCCAGTTAGTTTTACATAGTGACTGTTTTGCTTCCATGTAATTGTATTTAACCTTCTGTGCATTGGCTTACATTTCAGTTTGGCAGAACTATCTAGCACCAAATTAACCTTTACAACCCCATGATCACTGCACATCAATGGTGGTAAAACTTGACTTGAAGTTACAGTAATTTCTTTGGGAACACAAACAATGTCTAGTATGTTCCGTCCCCTGGTAGTTTTTTTTTCAATCTGAAGCAATTGTTGTTCCTGAATATATGCTGTGAATACTGTCCTTACTAACATTGTTGAATCAATGTTATTCCAATCTGTTTCTGGTAAATTTAAGCCCCCAGCTAATATTATTCTTCACTCCTGTGTTTCATGCAAGAAATGTATGAATTCCTCTAGGTTACCTGCACTTGACTTTGGTGGTCTACACACGCCAATTGCTATGTGTCCCAGGGTTGTCTTTATTGTCACAGTTACACAGTCTATTGTAATGGTGTTATCACTGAACATGTAATAATCACAAGTCTCATAGCTATCTTTAATAGTTCTACATCTGGAACCTGTTTCTGCTTTAATCTGAGACAGAAATTATACAAATTTGTTGTCTAAATTGGATGAATTTATATTAAAACAAGAATAAATTAAATGTGATTAATCCAAGGCAGTAATATATTTTTCTATTCAAATGGGAAATCAAAAATGAAAAACATGCATAGCATTGTCAGACATAACAGGATATACTTATAACTTTAACCATCTTTAATTAAATATTAAGACAAGGTGTTTTATTTTAAAATTTCAATAATACATAACTAATGTCAAAACTGATAATCCATATCAGACAGAGGCAGTCTGTGAATGCTTGACCAACCATGCACAAACCTACATATACCCTTTAAAATGCCCCCAGGGTATTAAACTTGTCAGATACGTTTGGGAAGCATGGTTAGGCTTAAAAATGCTCCCTGGGGTTGTTACCCTAGTAATGACCTATGACCCTAAGACAGTTCTAGTCTTCTATACGGCATCCTTTTTCCTCGTTTGCTATAATAGTAAGACAAAAAAGAAAAAATTATGTATTAAACACTGTTCTTTAAAGTATTACTTATATAATGAGCAAAGCAGGGGACATGCTATTACTAAGTCATGCTAGTATGTAGCAGACACAGGCGGCTTTGAAGTTTTTCTGTCTATTTTGTTTTTCATTAGTCATTAAAGTGTTTATACGCCTCACAGTAAGACGCTGTCCGGTTCGATTCTCAGCTAGAGCATCTTCTGCGTGGAGACATGCGTGAATGGGCGTACCTTCATTGAAGGTTGTGCATCAGGGCTGGTAACTCGGCACGTAAAAATCAACTACCAATCATTAGCAGACCGGAGTTCCACTGTGGTGACCCCTAACCAGGAAAAGCCGAAAGACATAACAACAGCATTAATTCAGATGATAACTTCCTCCATAGCCCGTGTTTTATATTATAAGATGACTAAATGAATATGACATACAGTTTGAGGAATGAACCCAACAAGTTTATATACACAACCATATGTTTTCCACATGTAAAACCACGCATCATGTGTGAGGATTTTATGTAAGTCTGTTCAGCTCTAGAGCAGTTATGCATGCAGTACTCTGGTATAAGCAATCACCTTTTCCTTCTATGTTCTTATTTAACAGACCTGATTGCTTGAATTCAAAATACAAAAGCAAAATGGGGGTTGAGAGAGGTATGAGACGGAATCATCCAACCAGTCCAGTCAGTCTGCATCCCTGTACATTCCAGATCTATAAGGGGGTTGTAATTCACAAGTCAGACTATGAATCAAGTGTTATGTCCTATTTACAATGTGACCTCACTATGTTGATAACAGTCTGTCACTGGTGAGGAGGGAGCGTAGTGGCCTATATATATCGTAACCTCATTGTGTGGATAACAGTCTGTCACTGGCAAAGAGGGAGTGTGGAGGCCTGTATACACCATAACCTCACTATGGTGGTAACAGCCTGTCACTGGTGGGTAGGAAGTGTGGAGGTCTATATAGAATGTAACCTCACTATGGTGGTAACAGTCTGTCACTGGTGAGGAGGAAGTGTAGAGGTCTGTATACAACGTAACCTCACTATGGTGGTAACAGTCTGTCACTGGTGAGGAAGAAATGTAGAGGTCTGTATGTAATGTAACCTCACTATGGTGGTAACAGTCCGACACTGGTGAGGAGGAAGTGTAGAGGTCTGTATACAACATAACCTCACTATGGTGGTAACAGTCTGTCCCTGGTGAGGGGGACGTGTAGTGGTCTGTATACAACATAACCTCATTATGGTGGTAACAGTCTGTCACTGGTGAGGAGGAAGTGTAGAGGTCTGTATACAACATAACCTCACTATGGTGGTAACAGATTGTCACTGGTGAGGAGGAAGTGTAGAGGTCTGTATACAATGTAACCTCACTGTGGTGGTAACAGTCTGTCACTGGTGAGGAGGAAATGTAGAGGTCTGTATTCAATGTAATCTCACTATGGTGGTAACAGTTGTCACTGGTGAGGAGTAAGTGTAAAGGTCTGTATACAACATAACCTCATTATGGTGGCAACAGAATGTCACCGGTGACAAGGAAGTGTAGAGGTCTGTATACAATGTAACCTCACTATGATGATAACAGACTGTCACTGGTGAGGAAGAAGTGTAGAGGTCTGTATACAACGTAACCTCACTATGGTGGTAACAGTCTGAAATTGGTCAGGAGGAAGTGTAGAGGTCTGTATACAACATAACCTCACTATGGTGGTAACAGCCTGTCACTGGTGAAGAGGAAGTGTAGAGGTCTGTATACAACATAACCTCACTATGGTGGTAACAGTCTGTCACTGGTGAGGAGGAAGTGTATGGGGTCTTTATACAATGTAACTTCACCATGGTGGTAACAGTCTGTCACTGGTGAGGAGGAAGTGTAGATGTCTGTATACAATGTAACCTCACTATGGTGGTAACAGCCTGTCACTGGTGAGGAGGAAGTGTAGAGATCTGTATACAATGTAACCTCACTATGGTGGTAACAGCCTGTCACTGGTGTGGAATGAAGTCTAGAGGTCTGTATAGAATGTAACCTCACTATGGTGGTAATAGTCTGTCACTGGTGAGGAGGAAGTGTAGATGTCTGTATACAATGTAACCTCACTATGGTGGTAACAACCTGTCACTGGTGAGAAGGAAGTGTAGAGGTCTGTATACAATGTAACCTCACTATGGTGGTAACAGCCTGTCACTGGTGAGGAGGAAGTGTAGAGGTCTGTACACAACGTAACCTCACTATGGTGGTAACAGTCTGTCACTGGTGAGGAGGAAGTGTAGATGTCTGTATACAATGTAACCTCACTATGGTGGTAACAACCTGTCACTGGTGAGAAGGAAGTGTAGAGGTCTGTATACAATGTAACCTCACTATGGTGGTAACAGCCTGTGACTGGTGAGGAGGAAGTGTAGAGGTCTGTAAACAACGTAACCTCACTATGGTGTTAACAGTCTGTCACTGGTGAGGAGGAAGTGTAGAGGTCTGTATACAATGTGACCTCACTATGGTGGTAACAGTCTGTCACTGGTCAGGAGGAAGTGTAGATGTCTGTGTACAACATAACGTCACTATGGTAGTAACAGCCTGTCCCTGGTGAGGAGGAAGTGTTGATGTCTGTATACAACATAACCTCACTATGGTGGTAACAGGCTGTTACTGGTGAGGAGGAAGTGTAGAAGTCTTTATACAACATAACCTCACTATGGTGGTAACAGTCTGTCACTGGTGAGGAGGAAGTGTAGAGGTCTGTATACAATGTAACCTCACTATGGTGGTAACAGTCTGTCACTGGTCAGGAGGAAGTGTAGAGGTCTGTATACAAAGTAACCTCACTATGGTGGTAACAGCCTGTCCCTGGTGAGGAGGAGGTGTAGATGTCTGTATACAATGTAACCTCACTATGGTGATAACAGGCTGTCACTGGTCAGGAGGAAGTGTAGAGGTCTGTATACAAAGTAACCTCACTATGGTGGTAACAGCCTGTCCCTGGTGAGGAGGAAGTGTAGAGGTCTGTATACAAAGTAACCTCACTATGGTGGTAACAGCTGTCACTGGTGAGTAGGAAGTGTAGAGGTCTGTATACAAAGTAACCTCACTATGGTGGTAACAGCCTGTCACTGGTGAGTAGGAAGTGTAGAGGTCTTTATACAACATAACCTCACTATGGTGGTAACAGCCTGTCATTGGTCAGGAGGAAGTGTAGATGTCTGTATACAACGTAACCTCACTATGGTGGTAACAACTTGTCACTGGTGAGGAGGAAGTGTAGAGGTCTGTATACTGTATACAACGTAACCTCACTATGGTGCTAACAGCCTGTCACTGGTGAGGAGGAAGTGTAGAGGTCTGTATACAATGTAACCTCACTATGGTGGTAACAGTCTGTCCCTGGTGAGGAGGAAGTGTAGAGGTCTGTATACAATGTAACCTCACTATGGTGGTTGCAGTCTGTCACTGGTCAGGAGGAAGTGTAGATGTCTGTGTACAACATAACCTCACTATGGTGGTAACAGTCTGTCACTGGTAAGGAGGGAGTGTATAGGTCTGTATACAATGTAACCTCACTATGGTGGTAACAGCCTGTCACTGGTGAGTAGGAAGTGTAGAGGTCTGTATACAACGTAACCTCACTATGGTGGTAACAGTCTCTCACTGTTGAGGAGGAAGTGTAAATGTCTGTATACAACGTAACCTCAGTATGGTGGTAACAACCTGTCACTGGTGAGGAGGAAGTGTAGATGTCTGTGTACAACATAACCTCAATATGGTGGTAACAGTCTGTCACTGGTGAGGAGGGAGTGTAGAGGTCTGTATACAATGTAACCTCAGTATGGTGGTAACAACCTGTCACTGGTGAGGAGGGAGTGTAGATGTCTGTATACAACGTAACCTCACTATGGTGGTTACAGTCTGTCACTGGTGAGTAGGAAGTGTAGAGGTCTGTATACAATGTAACCTCAGTATGGTGGTAACAACCTGTCACTGGTGAGGAGGGAGTGTAGAGGTCTGTATACAACGTAACCTCACTATGGTGGTAACAGCCTGTCACTGGTGAGGAGGGAGTGTAGAGGTCTGTATACAACATAACCTCACTATGGTGGTAACAGCCTGTCACTGGTGAGGAGGGAGTGTAGAGGTCTGTATACAAAGTAACCTCACTATGGTGGTAACAGTCTGTCACTGGTGAGTAGGAAGTGTAGAGGTCTGTGTACAATCAATGTAAGCTCACTATGGTGGTACAGCCTGTCATTGGTCAGGAGGAAGTGGACATGCTCATTGCCTTTTCATGCTTCCCTGTATTGATCTTTCAGCTTCATCCCAGGATATCTCTGTTGCCTCTAGTAAACAGCTTCAAAATCTTATAACTGGAATTCCATGATCACTGAGTTCCCTTCTTATCTGAGGGGACAAGGTTTTTACTGAAAGTAGGAACAAGTGGATTGTAGGGTCTAATTATTACAGCTGTGACTCTGTGGGGTTAATATATCTTGTGACATGCATAGAATGCAGATCCTTTTATATTGGGAAGACCGAACACAAATTAAAGAGGAGGATCTCCGAACATTAGTATGATATTTTAAATAAAAAGGAGACTAATGCTCTAAACACACTGAAGAATGTCATGAGGCAGGTTTCATGTTTTTGTAGTGGAACAGGTAAAGACGGAAACCAGGAGTGGATTATGGGAAGATAAAATTGAGTTTAGAGAGTTATGGTGGCAGATCACCCTGGAAGCAGCAAACACCCCAGTTCTAAATGATAATATATCCGCAGTTCCAATGTTAAAAATGAGATCTGCCAAGTTAGTCTGTTTTATGATGTTATTACCTATTTTGTCCACTAGAGGGTACTCCAACATTAACTATAACCCAGCAATATGAAGGCTATCATTTATTTATTTATTTATTTATTTGTTGGATGGATGGTAAAAGGTTTTTATTTTTTATACAAATTGTGAAGTTATGAGTTTAATTAATGTTCCCATGCTTTGAATCATTTTATACTATGCTCACAATAATATTTATAACGTGTTTCAACACAAGTGGTTTTTAACATTTTAGACTATTTTAAGTTGGAAAGGGTGGGATGATTTTAATTGCATCATTTAATTATTTTTTGCAAGTTTGCACATTTTTGATTGGTTATTTTAAAAGTTAGAGGTTATATAAATGGTAAACAGAAGAGTTTCTGTCATCTAATGAAGCCTTTATTGATAGGACGAAAATGCCCATGTTTAAATGTGTTTATGTGTTTTGGACGTGTACAGTGTGTGTATTTAATGCAATAAACTCTCAAACTGCTTCTATTCAACCTTGTTGCATTTTTTGCATACCAAGATATGGTTTTACTGGATTATAAGATTATAATTCAGATATCTAAACATGAATTTCTGGGAAACTTTTAATTGGATTCCATAAAGTTTGCAGAATACAGCGTACTAGAGTTTCGTGCAAAAAATGTGGATAACCAAATAATATGCAAATATGACTGAGTGTGCAGGGAATAACTCAGCACAAAGCAGACTTAACCATAAGTTTCTGTGCAACCTCAAGCAGTCACATCAAATCTGTTTGTCAAGAAAAGTTGTCCATGAACTGAGACGTATATGTACATTACCAATGTACATCTATGGAAATTATACAAGCTCAATGCAACTGGCTGTAGTAAGTGAAAATTACTAAAGGAGTAGAAATCTACAGTAATCTGTATGGAAAATGGCAAATATCCACAATCAATTACAACTATCATCAAAACTTAAAGAAATAGAAAATATATATCTAAATAAACTCGTCACAATTTGAGAATTGAACGGGATCTGCAAAATTTCTAATTAAAACAAAATTGAGTAAGGCAAAATGCAATTATACCCATATTCACCAGAGGTAACAGTAGCTAACAATAAGTGCAGGAGTGTGGTGAACACAATTAACACACACACCTAAGGAAATAGGGTGAATGTGAAGAAGAGGGGCACACAAAAGGTATGATAAAATGGAAAGATCTGAGGGGGAGTCAGCGTTTTTTTTTTTTTTATGTGAATAGACCCTATTTTTTTTGAACCGTAGGAATGTAAAACAGAGGGAAAAGAAACAACTATCAAATATAAACAAATATCACAAACACGACAGACAAAGGTTGGAAACATAAAGGAGAGGTAAGGTACACAGAGAGCACAGATTCAGACTATACAACATGGGTGAAGTAAAAGGGAGTAATAGGGTAGGGATGCGTACCAGCCAGTGTGTTTTATACAAAAATAAATAGGAGTGCAGTCACTGCAGTACACAGTGGATAGTGAATGCAATCATCAGCTAGGCTGACATCAGTGCAAGTGTTAGCCGAGCAACAGCATGGATGAACAAATCCAGTTAAGGAAATGCAAGAGAAGACAAGTAGAGGGCATACGAGAACCTCCAACCCTGCATGTGAAAGGCAAACAACCAAGCACAGTGCCAAACAGTGGTACCACAAAACAAAAATGTGGCTTCTAATAAATAAGTGTACATAAGTCTAACACAGGTGATATGTGATCAACCCAAATATAGGTGACATGTGACTCATATGCCAAAGCTATATGCCATATGAGAGGCAACATAGATGGGCTGTCAGGTGTACAAAGTACATGTGTGACATGCAATGATCCATTCAGAAAGAAATGTCAGCATACTTAGAACACACTGATGACATTGAATATTATGTACATGCATGAATAATGATAGATAAGGAATGTCAGCTTGTGCATATTATGGAAGGAAACAAACCAATTCTTGGGTAATGCTCAAAACACAAGTATAACATGAGCAATGATGACATCAAACCAGTTCTTATCATGCCTTCCATGAGTATCATGCCTAGCACATTTGCACAAAGTACCATCGTAACAGTACAAATGCATGGCAATGATGGTCATGTTGAGGAAGGTAAACATACATGTAACATATGCCATGTATAACAGGGGAAGGTAAACATACATGTAACTTATGCCATGTATAATATAGGAAGGTAAACATACACATAACATATGTTATGTATAACAGAAGAAGGTAAACATACACGTAACATATGTAATGTATAACAGAGGAATGTAAACATACATGTAACATATGCCAAGTATAACAGAGGAAGGTAAACATACAGATAACATATGTCATGTAGAACAGAGGAAATTAAACATACATGTAACATATGTCATGTATAACAGAGGAAGGTAAGCATACAAGTAACCTATGCCATGTATAACAGAGGAAGGTAAACATACACATATATGCCATGTATAACAGAGGAAGGTAAACTTACACATAACATATGGCATGTATAACAGAGGAAGATAAACATACATGTAACATATGTCATGTGTAACAGAGGAAGGTAAATATGTGCATAACATATGTCATGTATAACAGAGGAAGTTAAACATACACATAACATATGTCATGTATAACAAAGGAAGGTAAACATACACATAACATATGCCTTGTATAACATATAGGCCAAAGCTAAAAGGGGGAAGGGAGATGGACAACACAGGGCACATTAGTGAGGAAATGCCAGCAGCAGAAGGAAGGCACAGAATAAAGCAGGAAAACCTTATCTAAGGGGACACATTGCACAAACATGTGCTCATCACAGTGGGTGATGTGGAAGCCCTCCAAAGTTATACTGAAGCAAATGGCAAATGTATGTCACATGGACATAATGGATTGCTAATTGCTATAAACATGTCTGGGAACAAACAAGAAAAACACAGTAATGTGCAACTGTTAAACAGCAAGATGCAGAGGTACACAACAAAATTACTTTTGATTATCACCCACAAATACTTACTGTCATCCAAATGTAAGAGAACAGGTGCCACAAACACAGTGTTTGATATAATTAAGACCATCCATGTGTAGGACTGCTCAAAGTACAGTCCTGTGAACAAAAGTACAGGAGAGAAAACAGGAGTAACTGTGTTTACAGATTCACATATTACAAGAACGGGTGTTTGTCAATCATCATACGTTCATATACATTTACATCTATGTAAATCATTGCATATGTACTACAAATACATACACATGGACATCTATGTAAATCATTGCATATATACTACAAATTCATACACATGGACATCTATGTAAATCATTGCATATGTACTACAAATACATACACATGGACATCTATGTAAATCATTGCATATGTACTACAAATACATACACATGGACATCTATGTAAATCATTGCATATATACTACAAATACATACAGATGGACATCTATGTAAATCATTGCATATGTACTACAAATACATACACATGGACATCTATGTAAATCATTGCATATGTACTACAAATACATACACATGGACATCTATGTAAATCATTGCCAATATACTACAAATACATACACATGGACATCTATGTAAATCATTGCATATGTACTACAAATACATACACATGGACATCTATGTAAATCATTGCATATGTACTACAAATACATACACATGTACATCTATGTAAATCATTGCATATGTACTACAAATATATACACATGTACATCTATGTAAATCATTGCATATGTACTGCAAATATATACACATGTACATCTATGTAAATCATTGCTTATATACTACAAATATATACGCATGGACATCTAAGTAAATCATTGCATATGTACTACAAATATATACAAATGGACATGCAGTCAAATCTGTTTATGCATGTCCTAAGAGAAGGTATTAACAAAAAGACTGGCTATTGACCTAAATAAGATAAGGCCAAACAAGGGATTCAAGAATGGTAACTCTATACAGTCACTAACAGACCAGTATACATCTGTGCAGTATGTGAAGGATACCTCATCACATACACCAGTCACAGTAACTTGATATAACATGGCACAATATCTGCCACTACATGCGAAACACAAAGCCATTGTGTCAGTGTGACAGCATGATAAAACAATGGTGCAGAAATCACATAAGCAAGGACCTGTCACATTGCTGAACAGACATAACACTGTAACAACCAGCTGAGAAATGGGTGAAGTGCTACACAAATAGATAACACGTGCAAATAAATGAAAGGATCCACCTCACTGCGTTATGAGAGAGTTGTGAGAATAATGCAGTATGTGAGTTGTCATCCCACCTGAGTATAAACCTGAACAACAAACAGAAGAATTGTGTCTCACTTACATCATGTTAACTGAGAATAATGCAGTATGTGAGCTGTCATCCCACCTGAGTATAAACCTGAACAACAAACAGAAGAATTGTGTCTCACTTACATCATGGTAACTGAGAATAATGCAGTATGTGAGTTGTCATCCCACCTGAGTATAAACCTGAACAACACAAACAGAAGAATTGTGTCTCACTTACATCATGGTAACTGAGAATAATGCAGTATGTGAGTTGTCATCCCACCTGAGTATAAACCTGAACAACACAAACAGAAGTATGGTGTCTCACTTGCATCATGGTAACTGCAGCAGTGATATCTGTCACATGCAGGACCACAGTCTATAGGACATAATAATGTTATGCTGCACTGCATGCATAGGAGTACATACACAAAAATACACACACATATACAGAAGTAAGCACCCCTGCCCATATGGAACAATGTACGCTGTGATTACAGTAAATCACATACAACAAATTGGTTAGTGCATGTGTAATTTGGTAACATGTGTCATACTACAGCAGCACCAAAATAACACACATGACATAATATGTGCAGTGCACATTATAATGTACATCGGAATTTGGTAATGTGTTTCATACTGTAGGAGCAGCATAATTACACATATGACATGATATGTGCAGTCACATTTTGATGTACACCAGAATTTGGTAATGTGTGTCATACTGCAGCAGCATAATAAATACACATATGACATCATATGTGCAGTGCACATTATGATGTACGTCAGAATTTGGTAATGTGTGTCATACTGTAGCAGCAGCATAATTACACATATAACATGATATGTACAGTGCACATTATGATGTACGCCAGAATTTGGTAATGTCTGTCATACTGCAGCAGCAACATAATTACACATATGATATATGTGCAGTGCACATTATGATGTACATCAAAATTTGGTAATTCCTGTCATACTGTAGCAGCAGCATAATTACACATATGACATGATATGTGAGGTGCACATTATGATGTACACCAGAATTTGGTAATGCCTGTCATACTGTAGCAGCAGCATAATTACACATATGATGTGATATGTGAGGTGCACATTATGATGTATGTCAGAAAAGCATGATAGTAATATGCCATGCCTGCATAACTGTGCCTATAAAGTACGTAGGTGGACATGGCAAACACCATGCTGGCAGCATTACATAAGTATGTCACACAGACAATACTTACAGTTCTGTTGGGTTACCCTGATTTATTTATTTATTTTATTTTATTTATTTACCAGGAGAGTCTGACTGGACACAAGTCCTGTTTTAATGGAGGCCCGGGGAGAAACGCTCCACATTGAACATACGACATAAATTATAAAAATAGTATGCATAGATCAAAGAAATTAAATTAAAATGCTAGCTTAGACACAGTTTGGACAAACAGATGTATATAAGCCTAGATAATACATGATACGTTTTAGCAAATCAATAAGAATCAGAGGGTTAAACAATAAGTGGAGAGAGATTACAGCATTATACATTTCTGTGTAAATAAATAGAGAACCAATATGACATTACAGCATTTCTGAAAGCAGTTTACAAAGAAAATGAAATGTCTACTCTTAATATGTGATCAGCTCTACAGCAGTATTGTACTGTGTAACGCTAATAAGCAAACAGGTGTGTTATAAGCTCTACTGTGTAATGTTGGTATGCAAAGAGGTATGTCATCAGCTCTGCAGTGGTGCAAAGGCATTTTATAAGTTTGATGATGACCAAGAAGAAATGACCAGTGAAAACCAGCTCTACTTTCCAACAAACACTATTTATTTTAAGAACAAATTTCTCTAGCGCCTCGGCCATAGCCTTTACAGAGTAAAACCTTTGTTACTAAAAATCCCTCCTTTTATATTCCATTCAAACACATTTCAATTAATCAATTACATGCTAATTACTAAAACACATTCCATTTCACTTTTAAAGTTAAAAAACCACTATATAAAACTCTGCCAATTGCATTCTTTGTTCAACCCATTAGGTAACAAAGTATTGTATTTCATTATAAGAATAGACTCTTTACGCCTCAATATATATATTAATAACTCCACATTTTCATGTTGCAGTATTATTTGTTCCAACACTGTAACTTTCATACTACTTATTTCACCTTTGTGTTCTTTATTAAAATGTTCCGCTATAGGACCCATAACCTTATTATTTCTAACATCTCTAACATGCTCTTTTATTCTTTCAGCCAAAGACCTCTTTGTTTCTCCTATATAATGTTTGTTACATGAACAGATTATAACATAAATTACTCCCTTACTTAAGCAGGAATATGTTCCCAAAGTATCAAATGTATCAATTTTTTTTCTACCTATCCTATCTACTTTTGATATAATGTATTGACAGATGGAACATTTACCAGAAGGAAAAGTTCCTCTTGTCCCCACATTTTTCAACATTTTCTCTTTTTGGATACAAGCACAAAGTGAATTTCAGATGTTATTAAGGAAGGGTATTAGCTTGCATTATTTTACAGCATATCATGTGTCTTAATGTTAAGAGAGACACAGTTGCAAAATTCTTCTGTGTTCCTAAAATTCACAAAGATTTATCACAACCCCCAGGACGTCCCATTGTATCAGCTATTGGATACTTTACATATAATTTAAGTTGCTTATTGCATGAAATTTTATTAAAGGAAGTAACAAAATTACCCTCTTATAGTTTTTGAGTAAAATTAACGATGTAATATGGGCCGAGGACATGTATTTTATAACAGTGGATGTGGTGAGTTTGTACACCAATATATCACATGCCTTCGGCCTTGAGGCTATACAATATTTTTTAGGGAACAGCCCAGAACACAATATATTAAAGAACTAGTACATTTTTGTCTTGTGAATAATATGTTTGAATTTGATGGGAGTCTATATAGGCAGAATGTAGGAACAGCAATGGGGGGCGGCGTTTGCCCCGGTGTATGCCAATTTATTCATGGGGCTAGTGGAAAATACTTATATTTACAGGAATGAATTCTTTAGGAAATATGTGATTAAGTATTTCCGATTTATAGATGATTTAATTTTTATTTGTAAAGGGGGAGAAAATGTGTCATCTAGTTTTATAGAGTATTTAAATGCTAATAAATATGGGATTAAATTTGATGGCATTCAGAGCAGTGATAAGGTAAATTACTTGGATTAAACACTAAAAGGGAATAAAATGAGAGAATTCACACTAATGTATATAGGAAATTTGACCAAATGAACTTGATGCTACATGCTACTAGTTGTCATCCGAGCCATACAATAGAATCTATCCTTTTTGGAGAGATGCTGAGGATAAAAAGACTGAGCAGTGACATCAAAGAAGCACAAGAAGAGGCACAGGAAGTGCCTCCATGTTTATTTCTAGGGGGTACAAGTCAGAGGACGTGTATGGATGTTTACAAAAAATATTTGTTAATAAGCAAAATAGGACAATAGTAAATGGAGTTAAACAAAGTGGAAGGAGAATAAAAGATAAAGGGAGAGTATCAGACAGTGAGATCATGTTTTTTGTTACTATGTACACCTTATTTTCATGAAAAATGACTGGAGTGATTAAAGAGTACGGGAAACAGATAAGAAGAGAAGTCCATTCATTGTCACAAATACAAGTAAGAGTTTCTTACCAAAGGGGACGAAATCTTAAGGATTTCTTGGTGGATGGAAAATATATAAGACCAAAAGAGAAAATGTTGAAAAATGTGGGGACAAGAGGAACTTTTCCTTGTGGTAAATGTTTCATCTGTCAATACATTATAACAAAAGTAGATAGGATACGTAGAAAAAAATTGATACATTGGGAACATATTCTTGTTCAAGTAAGGGAGTAATTTATGTTATAATCTGTTCATGTAACAAACATTATATAGGAGAAACAAAGAGGTCTTTGGCCGAAAGAATAAAAGAGCATGTTAGAGATGTTAGAAATAATACGGTTATGAGTCCTATAGTGGTATAGTATAGTACTGTGTAATGTTATTAAACAAATACGTGTGTCATCAGCTCTACAGTGGTATAGTATTGTGTAATGTTACTAAGCAAAGAGGTGTGTCATCAGCTCAACAGTGGCATAGTACTGAGTAATGTTATAAGCAAAGAGGTGTGTCACCAGCTCTGTAGTCATATAGTACTGTGTAACGTTATTATGCAAAAAGGCATGTCAGCTCTACAGTGGTATAGCACTGTGTAATGTTAGCATGCAAAGGGCTGTGTCATCAGCTCTACAGTGGTATAGTACTGTGTAATATTAGTAAGCAAAGAGGTGTGTCATCAGCTCTGCAATGGTATAGTATTGTGTAATGTTAGTATGCAAAAAGGCATGTCACCAGCTCTACAGTGGTACAGTACTGTACAATGTTAGTATGCAAAGAGGCATGTCATCAGATCTGCAATGTTATAGTACTATGCAATGTTAGTAAGAAAGACGCGTGTCATCAGCTCAACAGTGGCATAGTACTGAGTAATGTTAGTAAGCAAAGAGGCGTGTCACCTGCTCTGTAGTCATATAGTACTGTGTAACGTTATTAAGCAAAAAGGCATGTCAGCTATACAGTGGTATAGCACTGTGTAATGTTAGCATGCAAAGAGGTGTGTCATCAGCTCTACAGTGGTATAGTACTGTGTAATGTTAGCATGCAAAGAGGCATGTCATCAGCTCTACAGTGGTATAGTACTGTGTAATGTTAGTAAGCAAAGAGGAGTGTCATCAGCTCTGCAATGGTATAGTACTGTGTAATGTTAGTATGCAAAGAGGCATGTCATCAGCTCTACAGTGATATAGTACTGTGTAATGTTAGTAAGCAAAGAGGCATGTCACCAGCTCTACAGTGGTATAGTACTGTGTAATGTTAGTATGCAAAAAAGGCATGTCATCAGCTCTACAGTCGTACAGTACTGTACAATGTTAGTATGCAAAGAGGCATGTCATCATATCTGCAATGTTATAGTACTATGCAATGTTAGTAAGAAAGACGCGTGCCATCAGCTCTACAGTGATATAGTACTGTGTAATGTTAGTTTGCAAAGAGGCACATCATCAGCTCTACAGTGGTACAGTACTCTGTAATTTTAGTATGCAAAGAGGCATGTCATCAGATATGCAGTGGTATAGTACTGTGTAATGTTAGTAAGCAAAGACACGTGTCATCAGTGCTACAATGGTATAGTACTGTGTAATGTTAGTATGCAAAGAGGCGCGTCATCATCTCTGCAGTGTTATAGTACTGTGTAATGCTAGTAAGCAAAGAGGCATGTTATCAGCTCTACAGTGGTATGGTACTGTGAACTGTTAGTAAGCAAAGAGGCATGTCATCAGCTCTTCAGTGGTATAGTACTGTGCAATGTTAGTAAACAAAAAGGTGTGTCATCAGCTCTGGAGTGGTATAGTACTGTGTGACATTTGTATACAAAGAGGCGTGTCATCAGCTCTACAGTGGTATAGTACTGTGTAATGTTAGTATGCAAAGAGGTGTATCATCAGCTCTACAGTGGTATAGTACTGTGTAATGTTAGTAAGCAAAGAGGCATGTCATCAGCTCTGCAGTGGTATAGTACTGTGTAATGTTTGTATGCAAAGAGGCATGTCATCAGCTCTGGAGTGGTATAGTACTGTGTAATATTAGTAAACAAAAAGGTGTGTCATCAACTCTGGAGTGGTATAGTACTGTATGTAAAGTATACAAAGAGGCATGTCATCAGCTTTATAGTGGTATAGTACTGTGTATTGTTAGTAAGCAAAGAGGTGTATCACAAACTCTGCAGTGGTATAGTAGAGGGTAATATTAATATACAAAGAGACATGTCATCAGCTCTGGAGTGGTATATTACTTTGTAATGTTAGTAAGCAAAGAGACGTATCATAAGCTCTACAGTGGTATAGTACTGTGTAATGTTAGTGTGCAAAGAGGCATGTCATCAGCTCTGCAGTGGTATAGTACTGTGTAATGTTAGTAAACAAAGAGGTGTGTCATCAGCTCTGGAGTGGTACTGTACTGTGTAGTGTTAGTAAGGAAAGAGGCGTGTCATCAACTCTGCAGTGGTATAGTATTGTGTAATGTTAGTAAGTAAAAAGGCATGTCATCAGCTCTGCAGTGGTATAGTACTGTGGAATCTTAGTATGCAAAGAGGTGTGCTATCAGCTCTACAGTGGTATAGCACTGTATAATGTTAGTATGCAAATAGGTGTGTCATCAGGTCTACAGTGGTATAGTACTGTGTATTGTTAGTATGCAAAGAGATGTATAATCAGCTCTGCAGTGGTATAGTACTGTGTAATGTTAGTAACCAAAGAGGTGTGTCATCAGCTCTACAGTGTTATAGTACTGTATAATGTTGGTAAGCAATGATGCATGTCATCAACTGTACAGTGGTATATTACTGTGAAATGTTCGTAAGCAAAGAGGCCTGTCATTAGCTCTACAGTGGTATAGTGCTGTGTAATGTAGGTAAGCAAAGAGGAGTGTCATCAGCTCTGCAGTGGTATAGTACTGTGTAATCTTAGTATGCAAAGAGGCATGTCATCAGCTCTGGAGTAGTACTGTATTGTGTAATGTTAGTAAGAAAAGAGGTGTGCCATCAAATCTGCAGTTGTATAGTACTTTGTAATGTTAGTAATCAAAGAGATGTGTCATCAGCTCTGCAGTGGTATTGTACTGTGTAATGTTAATATGCAAAGAGGTCTGTCACCAGCTCTACAGTGGTATAGTACTGTGTAATGTTAAAAAGCAAAGAGGCGTGTCATCAGCTCTGCAGTGGTATAGTACTGTGTAATGTCAGGATGCAAAAATGTGTGTCATGAGCTCTGCACTGGTATAGTACTGTGTAATGTTAGTATGCAAAGAGGCATGTCATCAGCTCTACAGTGGTACAGTAGGTTCATAGGTTCATAGGTTCATACTAGGCTATCTGCCCAAGGGCATTTATAAGCCTAGCCCATAGTTATGTGGCTTTCGCCACCCCTTTAGTTTGAATAAAAACTATGCCTATCATTTTGCTGTGCCTCTGTCAAGCAGTGACGCTGAAGTAATCCCTGGGGTATATCTGCAATCTCCCATCCATTGGTCAAGATTCCTCTTGAACAAGACCAGAGAGGTGCTCTGCCTCACATGTACCGGGATTTTGTTCCACAGCATAGGGAGTCTCTGGGTGATGAATCTGTCCCTCCAGCACGTTCTATTTATAACCGTGTCAAGGTTTAAGTCTCCGCCCTTGTGGTTCTGAGGGATCTAGATTTTTGAGGTGAAGCATATTCATCAAATCTGGGTTTGACATGGCCTTATATGTCAGGCACAGGTCACCTCTGAGCAAGCGGTATGAGACTGAATAGAGCTGGAGTTCTTTCAGTCGGGCAGCATAAGACATATTTTTGAGACCCTTTATCCTTTTGGTGAGGAACTTTTGGGGCCTTTCAAGCTGCAGCAGGTGTCTGGTCAGATACATTCGAACGGGCATTGTACTCAATCATAGGTCTAATAAGTGATGAGTACAGGGGACGATGACCTCCCTTGATCTAGATGTGAATCCCTTCATGATCAGGTGGGTGATATAGAAGGTTTTCCTAACTACTTTAGCAACATGAGTGTCAAACGAAGGCTACTGTCAACCTGGGTCCCCAGATCTCTGATGACTTTTTCTGTGCTCAGTGGATTGCCACCTATATGGTAGCTAGGGGTAGCCTTGTTTTTCCCAAAGGGTATGACTATGCATTTTTTGGCGTTTAACTTCAGGCCATGGCTCTGGCACCAGTTATCCATTTCTGTGAGGCCCTTCTGGAGGATATCTGTGTCAGATGTGTTTTCGACTATGGCCAGTTTGCAGTCATCTGCAAACTTTGTCAGCCATAACCCTCCTGTGTTTGCTTGTACTTCAGAAAAGTAGATGCCGAACAAGAGTGGACCCAGGACTGAGCCCTGTGGGACACCACTTGTGACAGGCTTTGAGTCTGACATGGCTCCAGCAACTCTGACCCTGTGGGTTCTGTCACTTAGCTAGTTTGCAACCCATCTTGTGATGTATGGGTTTACATTCAAGCTGATGAGTTTTTCGATGATACCTGAGTGGGGTATTGTGTGAAGGCCTTTGCCAGGTCGAGGTAGGCTGTATGGACTGCCTTTCCTCATCAATGGCCTTGGTGACTGTCTCGAAAAGTCAACCAAGTTTAAGAGGCAGGATCTGCCTTTGACAAAGCCAAACTGAGTTGGATCCAAAGTCTGCAAGTTCCCTATGTCTTTATTTATGAGTTCCATTATGATCCTCTCCATGGCTTTGCAGATAAGGCTTGTCAAGCTAATGGGGCGGTAATTTCCAGGGTCTGTGGAGGCACCGCCCTTATGAAGTGGGACCACAGTCCTTGGATCCTGAGGTGAGGCTAAGATTAAACAGCTGTCCTAACTGTGGGTTTAATTCCTCATTGAGTTCATGAAGCACACAGCCGGGACACCATCCGTCCCATGGATGCTGTGTTTTTGCCTTAGTGAGGGCAGTTCTCACCTGGGCGTTGGAGATGTTTGGGGGCTACAATCCTCTGGAATAGATATCTCTCCTTTGGGGAGGGGAGAAGTTTGCACTGAACCTGTCAGCCAGTATGTTGGCAATGTGTGTAGGTTCAGTAATTTTCACATCATTTTGAACTAATTCTGAGCATATCTGGGAGTTTCCTCCTAGGTTTCTAACATAGCTAAAGAAGGCCTTATGATTCTCTTTAGAGTCCTTGGCGATTTTTCTCTCAAAATTTGCCTTGGATGATTTTATGAGAGCTCTTAGTTTTTACTTATAATGATCAAAGGTGTCTTACCTTTCAAGGATTTTGCTCTATCTTGTAGTAGCTTCCTCCTTTTGTTGTAGAGCTTGTTTATGGCTGGGGTCCACCAGACTGGACGCTTGCCTTTGGTACAGAGAGTCTTAGTTTTGTTTGGGATTGCCTGATCCATGCAGTCCTGTAGGTGCTGGTAGAAGGCATTTGTAAGTGATTCAGCGGTTTGAGTAATGTTTACCACTGGCTCAGGGGCCTTAAAGGAGACCACACTAGTTTTTAGAAGTGTGAAATCGGCTTTTGAGAAGTTTTTCACTGTGGTCTTTTTGTTTCAGGTGGGGGCGGATGAGGACCTCCAGCGAGATTAGTTTATGATCTGATCTCACCAGTGAGGGGTATACTTCGGTGTTGAACATTTTGATCCCATGTTCGTGATGATGAGATCAAGTATGTTTTCTCCTCTTGTGGGGATGGTGACTAGTTGTTCCATGGCATTTGAGTTTATGAACTCCAGGAATCTTTGGGTTAGAGTGTTCGGGCTTGAGTAGTGTTCCCAGTCTATATTAGGGTAGTTAAAGTCACCTAGTATGATGGTGTTTGGAGATACATTTATCCCTCCAATGTTTTCAGGAAGGCCATGTGAGGTTCCTGAGTTTGAGAGGGTGGCCTGTAACATGCTACAAATTGCAGAGCAGTCTTGCCTATGGTTAATTGCACCTGGATGGTCTCCGATGCATCATGCGTTACCAACCTTGAGGTGTGGGTGTCCTTTATGAATATGGACACCCTCCTTTCTTGGTGTTGTCCGGATTTTGGGGCCGAACGCATGATATGAGGTGAAACCTGTTAGTGCTGGGGTGCTCTCAGGAGCCTTGAACCAGGTTTCTGTCACAGCACAGACATCGATGTTCTCCATATTGAGAAGGGCCTCGAGTGCGTGCATCTTGAGATTGAGACTTCTGGCATTGAGCAGCATTACCCTTAGTTTTTTCCTTTTGGTGTTCTAGGGTGGTAGGTTTAGAATTTGAGCCTTGCCTAAAAAGGCACTATGGGGTGGCAAGAGCCTTTGCCAATATCCGAAGCCCAGGGTGACAGGTGCAAGCCGCCCCTTAGCGTGGCTTGTCCAGCATGTCATCCCAGGCAGACAGACATTGGATCCCTTTGAATGACACCAGAATTTAAGCCAATTATTAAAGCTGATCATCTTATCACTGTATTGTGGCATCATTCTAGGTGAAGGTAGGATACTGCTCAAGGTCAGGGTCATACCTGCCTGGGCTACATAATCAGAGAGCTCCTCGATGTCCCTTTCATGTAGTCCAAGGAGGTACGCCTCAGGTCGTTGACACCAGCGTGGACAATGACTGAGTCGCCTGCTGTTGAGAGACCTGAGTGCTTGCGTTATGTGGCGGATTCTAGCGCCTGACAGGCAGCTTACTGTGACCTTCTCTTTACTCAGTCTGGTGAGCGGGACGCCAGTGTGTCTGACTATGGAATCACCAATGACAAGTGTGTCTGGCATTTTGTTTGGCCTTAAGGGCTGTGACTGTTTGACACTCTGACTGTGTGGTCTATGTGTTGCATGTGTTGGGTCGTGAGGTGGTAGTTGTTTGGGTGTCTGCTTTGGTGGCCTCTGCTGTTTTGGTAAATTTTTGATCAGAGCCTCCGAGTATGTCTTTGTGTGAGTATGTGTATGATTTGAAGTTGTGATGGTACCATGTGTGACTGGGTATGTATTGTGTGTGGTTACCTTCTCCTCCTGTCTGGTCTTGCCAGTCCTATGTTGAGAGAGCTCAGCCTCCAGTTTGGCCGTATAGTTGCATCTCTCGCATGTATTTGTGTTTTGTGGGAGAAGGAGAGGATTGTCTGTGTACATGAGGCAGTTGTAACATTGCCTCAATATTCCTAGGTTCACCAGTTGAGCTGGAGAGGACACTAGCAACTGATCCCTCGACATACTAGAAGTAGTAGATAAAGAGACTTTCAAAGGACTCGGGGAAGTGGGTTTTAGGCTGGTGGGGTACTATCTATAATAAGAGTGCTTTATCAAGGTGCAAGTACTGTAGGAGTAAGTGCTAGGCTTTACAGATAGAGAATAGTCTACTTGGGAATCAAGTAGAGATGAACTTTTCAGTTATAGGATATGCTGGTTAGATCAGCAGTACAGCTCGAGGAAGGTAGTTTTAAGGGAAAATTGGAAGAGTGGAATTTAGATGGCCCAAATAGTTTAACCTTGTTTAACCGCCCCTGCTCTTGTGAGCAACAGTGAACGTGTTTTATAGCAGGGGCTGAAGGGAGCTAGGAATTGGCCCAAACGACCAATGGACTACTAGTTTCTGGCTGAAACTTCACCAAATCAGACAAAAGGCAGTGCTTCCCACTCCCACTGGTAAGCAAAGAAACTTCCTCCTTCCTAATAAGGCAATGGATCAGTAACAGGAACTAAAACAAAGCCCAGGGATCAGCAACTCTGAAACTGGACTACTCTAGTTCAGTAAGGCGGAAAACAAGAGATTTTTTGTTTTATTACAGAGACAAGGAAAACAGACAGTAATTGCTGTAAATCGGCTAGCGACTTTAGTGTGTAGCCTACAGAAACAATTTGCAACAATTAGTAACTTAAAGTGCAATAAACAGTGTAAAATGCAGAAATCACTTAAAGTAGCAATAAAACAGGAAATGCAGTTGCTAGCTTAAATAACAGTGGGAAAGCCACAAAAATACTTATATCTGGTAGAAAGTCACTCTTTTAGCTCTCTCCTGCTTGGATCACTCTGCAGGCCACCACGAGGATCTGTGCTGAGTTGGTACAAGCTGGAAAACGCGTGTTTAGCGTGTTTTATAGCAGGGGGCTGAAAGGAGCTAGGAATTGGCCCAAAACAACCAATGGACTACTAGTTTCTGGCTGAAACTTCACCAAATCGGACAGAAAGGCTGCTCAGTGCTTCCCACTCCCACTAGTAAGCAAAGAAACTTCCCTCCTCCCTAATAAGGCAATGAATCAGTAACAGGAACTAAAAACAAAGCCCAGGGATCAGCAACTCTGAAACTGGACTACTCTAGTTCAGTAAGGCAGGAAAACAAGAGATTTTTTTTTGTTTTATTACAGAGACAAGGAAAAAACAGACAGTAAATGCTATAAATGCTGTAAATCGGCTAGCGACTTTAGTGTGTAGCCTACAGAAACAATTTGCAACAATTAGTAACTTAAAGTGCAATAAACAGTGTAAAATGCAGAAATCACTTAAAGTAGCAGTAAAACAGGCGAAATGCAGTCGCTAGCTTAAATAACAGTGGGAAAGCCACAAAAATACTTATATCTGGTAGAAAGTCACTCTTTTAGCTCTCTGCTGCTTGGATCACTCTGCAGGCCACCACGAGGATCTGTGCTGAGTTGGTACAAGCTGGAAAACGCGTGTTTAGCGTGTTTTATAGCAGGGACTGAAAGGAGCTAGGAATTGGCCCAAAACGACCAATGGACTACTAGTTTCTGGCTGAAACTTCACCAAATCGGACAGAAAGGCTGCTCAGTGCTTCCCACTCCCACTGGTAAGCAAAGAAACTTCCCTCCTCCCTAATAAGGCAATGGATCAGTAACAGGAACTAAAAACAAAGCCCAGGGATCAGCAACTCTGAAACTGGACTACTCTAGTTCAGTAAGGCGGGAAAACAAGAGATTTTTTTGTTTTATTACAGAGACAAGGAAAAACAGACAGTAAATGCTATAAATGCTGTAAATCGGCTAGCGCACTTTAGTGTGTAGCCTACAGAAACAATTTGCAACAATTAGTAACTTAAAGTGCAATAAAGTGTAAAATGCAGAAATCACTTAAAGTAGCAGTAAAACAGGCGAAATGCAGTCGCTAGCTTAATAACAGTGGGAAAGCCACAAAATACTTATATCTGGTAGAAAGTCACTCTTTAGCTCTCTGCTGCTTGGATCACTCTGCAGGCCACCACGAGGATCTGTGCTGAGTTGGTACAAGCTGGAAAAACGCGTGTTTAGCGTGTTTTATAGCAGGGGGCTGAAAGGAGCTAGGAATTGGCCCAAAACGACCAATGGACTACTAGTTTCCGGCTGAAACTTCACCAAATCGGACAGAAAGGCTGCTCAGTGCTTCCCACTCCCACTGGTAAGCAAAGAAACTTCCTCCTCCCTAATAAGGCAATGGATCAGTAACAGGAACTAAAAACAAAGCCCAGGATCAGCAACTCTGAAACTGGACTACTCTAGTTCAGTAAGGCGGAAAACAAGAGATTTTTTGTTTTTTACAGAGACAAGAAAAAACAGACAGTAAATGCTATAATGTTGTAAATCGGCTAGCACACTTTAGTGTGTAGCCTACAGAAACAATTTGCAACAATTAGTAACTTAAAGTGCAATAAACAGTGTAAAATGCAGAAATCACTTAAAGTAGCAGTAAAACAGGCTAAATGCAGTCGCTAGCTTAATAACAGCGGAAAGCCACAAAAATACTTATATCTGGTAGAAAGTCACTCTTTTAGCTCTCTGCTGCTTGGATCACTCTGCAGGCCACCACGAGGATCTGTGCTGAGTTGGTACAAGCTGGAAAACGCTGTTTAGCGTGTTTTATAGCAGGGGCTGAAAGGAGCTAGAATTGGCCCAAAACGACCAATGGACTACTAGTTTCGCTGAAGCTTCACCAAATCGGACAGAAAGGCTGCTCAGTGCTTCCCACTCCCACTGGTAAGCAAAGAAACTTCCTCCTCCCTAATAAGGCAATGGATCAGTAACAGGAACTAAAAACAAAGCCCAGGGATCAGCAACTCTGAAACTGGACTACTCTAGTTCAGTAAACAAGAGATTTTTTGTTTTATTACAGAGACAAGGAAAAAACAGACAGTAAATGCTATAAATGCTGTAAATCGCTAGCGACTTTAGTGTGTAGCCTACAGAAACAATTTGCAACAATTAGTAACTTAAAGTGCAATAAACAGTGTAAAATGCAGAAATCACTTAAAGTAGCAGTAAAACAGGCGAAATGCAGTCGCTAGCTTAATAACAGTGGGAAAGCCACAAAAATACTTATATCTGGTAGAAAGTCACTCTTTAGCTCTCTGCTGCTTGGATCACTCTGCAGGCCACCACGAGGATCTGTGCTGAGTTGGTACAAGCTGGAAAACGCGTGTTTAGCGTGTTTTATAGCAGGGGCTGAAAGGAGCTAGAACTGGCCCAAAACGACCAATGGACTACTAGTTTCTGGCTGAAACTTCACCAAATTGGACAAAAGGCGCTCAGTGCTTCCACTCCCACTGGTAAGCAAAGAAACTTCCTCCTTCCTAATAAGGCAATGGATCAGTAACAGGAACTAAAACAAAGCCCAGGGATCAGCAACTCTGAAACTGGACTACTCTAGTTCAGTAAGGCAGGAAAACAAGAGAATTTTTTTTTTTTTACAGCGACAAGGAAAAAAACAGACCGTAAATGCTATAAAAACAATTCACATGCAGTGCAAGCTGGCACACTTGAGTATGTAGCAATATTAGTCCACACACAGTATGAAAAAAATGTAATTAAATTAAAAAGGACTAAAAGCAAGTGCAGAAAGGGTTTATTAGAGAGAATGTGGTAAAGAGAAGGGACTGGGGGAGTGTCCTAGATCAAATCTACAGTCACTGCAAAAGCCACCAAATTTAAACTACATCCAAGAACAGGGAGGGGGGGTGGGGAAGACAGTTTCAACAGAGCTAGATCTGAGAAATCAGTCCCCAAGTTATAACAACCACAATAAAATGACTGTGCAATGTTTCCACAGTACTGTGCAATGTTAGTAAACAAAGAGGTGTGTTATCAGCTCTGCAGTGGTATAGTACTGTGTAATGTTAGTAAGCAAAGAGGCCTGGGTAATAGAAAGACTGATGGACGTGGTTTGGTCAGTAAGTTAATTGAAGGTCATACAATAATCTGAGGGAGCAGAGCAAGGACACAGCCATTTGTTAAATAAATGGGCTTTTAGCATTGATTTGAACTGGGCTAGTAATGTAACAGTTGTAATGTTTTTTGGTAGGGAAGTGCAGATTTTTCCTATATAATTTGAGAAGAGGGAATCACCTTCTTGATTTTTGGTTGTGTTGATTTGTATGTGGTGTTTGTTAGGAGAGTGTGGGGTTCTGTTATATGGTTGAAGTAATATTTGTAGGGCTGTTGTTTTCTCAGAGGATTTTGTGGACTATGATTAGCTGGTTGTAGTGAAGAAGGTGGGGGAGTTCTAGCCATTTGTGTTGCCTGAGTGCTATACAATAGTGATTTCTAGCTGGTAAGTTTGTAGCTTATCTGGCAATTTTGTTATAATGGGATTCAAGTTTTGTTAGCTCTGAATATTTAGATTTGTGAGTATGGGAGCTGCATACAGCAGTGTGGAGATTGAGATTGGGCAATGGTAGATTTAGTATTTTTAGTGAAGTAATGTTTGTTCCTATACAATGTTCCTAGTTTTTGTGCACTTTTTTACTGTTTGGGAAATGTGAATATCAAATTTAAAGTTGCAATCAGTTTCGCCTCCTAAAAGTTTGGTGTGTGTGGTTATGGGGAGATAATGGTGTTATTTAGTGATACAATGTTGAAAGTGTTAGTGGGTGAGGCTGATTTAGTGGGTTGGAAAATCATACGTTTGGCTTTTTTGGGATGTAAAATTAGTTGAGAGTTTGTAAGCCAGGTCTTGACTGCTAGAAAGGAGTCTTGTTTTCAGTTTAGAAGTTTTTGAATGGAAGAAGCAGCATGTATCACCATTGAATTGTCTGCATATTGGATGAGAGAGGCTTATCGGGTTGAGATGTGAAGGTTATTTGTAAATATTGAAAATAGTAGTGGGCCTAAGACTGAACCTTGAGGGACACCTAGAGTCACTGGTAGAAAGGGTGATAAACTATGTTGCCAAGAAACTGCTTACTGGTTTCCAGTAAGGTAATGCTGGAACCAGGCAAGGGTAGATTGACAAAAGTTTAATTCAGAGAGAACATGTAGAAGTTTAGTATGAGAAACCATATCAAAGGCTTTTGTTAGGTGAAGGAAGAGAGAGGACACATAATTACTGTTCTTCCTGTGATAGTTGACAGTACTGGTGAATGACATTAGAGTGGTAGCTGTACTAGAAAATGATCGAAAGCCATGCTGAGTGTTAGTTAGAGGTTTGTTAGTATGCAGGTATTCAGTAACTTGCATGTGAATGACCCACTCAAGTATTTTAGACAGTGGTAATAATACTGCCTGTGATTGGGCGATAGTTAGAGAGCTCTGTTGAAGAGCCACCTTTGTGTAGAGGTATAACGTGAGAGGTTTTCCAAATGGGAGGGACTTGTTCTGCTATAGATATTGATAAGAATTGATATAGGATAGGCTGTTCCATCTACTGTTAGTCTAAGGAAATCTGCAGGTAAGTTGTCTGCAGCTAATGCGGTAGGTTTTAGCTTTTTAAGTAGTGTTTTGATCACCTCTGTAATTACAGGTTGTAGGGAGAAGGTGCGTTTAATATTGGAAGGGGCAGAGGTAGTTCTGATAGGTGGAGGCTTTGATTGTTGGACAGTGCTAAGATAGTTGCAGTAAAGTACTTATTAAACTGAGTAGCAATATTTTCTGAATTATTAGAAGTGGTGGGAGGGGGTATGCTGACTTTGCCTGGTAGAAGTATATTATTTATTTCTGTCCAGAACTTTTGTGGGTTATTGTGGTGCTTTGATTGCATTTCTGAGTAGTAATTTATTTTGTCTTGTTAAATTTGCTGCTTTGCTTTATTTCTAAGTTCCTGGTAAGTTTGTAGAGTGGGCTGGGACTTTATTTTGTTCCACGTTGCCCAAGTCTTGTCTCTAGATTTTAGTAGTGATTGTGTTTCTTTAGTTAACCATAGGACATAGTTAGATTTCACACATATATTTCTGATAGGGGGCTGAGAGTTTAGTATAGATAGGAGGGTGGAGTTGAAGTTGTCTTTGCATCCTGTAGAGATAGAGGTTTCAGTGGTGTCCAGTTACAACGTTTGAGCATATCTATAAGGTTGTCAGGGTTAAGGTGTTTTTGTTTGTTATTTGTTTAAATGTAGTTTGTTCAGATGGGTTAGTTTATTTCCTAAGTAAATCAGTTGGGAAGTGATCACTGAGACCCATCTGGTAGACAGGTGAGGTCAAACATTTGAAAAGATATCTTGTGTGATCTCACTGAAGGAGCTGAGCACGGCCTGTGCCAAGACCTGGAAAAAGTTGCTCATCAGGTCCCTCATCTATGTCTGGAAGACTTCTGTCATCACCTCCTGGATCTTGTCCCAGAATCATCTCCCTGAGGTGGTCACGGACATCTTCTATGATGAGTATCAGGAACAATGGCACATGCAGGTCGTGGTCTGTTGTCATCATCAGCACCATCATGGTCATCATCCTGCTCCTTGGAGTCAGATTTGCATGGCATTGGTCTGGCATGTGGTCATCTTCTGCATATGACAGGAGAGATGCCATGGGTCCCACACTCTGTCAAGGGTCAACAAAGGAAAAAATTATACATTTATAATAGTTATTCCCCAAACGTTATGCGTATGTAACATGTATACAAACTGACACCATCTGCATGTGGTAACATTTCTGTATGTGCTATTACAGTACTGTTCCCTGACATTTAAATGTATCCTGTGCATTACATGTTCCCTGAAATTTAAAATTATGTTTGCTATCTATAACTGTAATGTATTTTATGTGTTGTCTTTATTATCCTGTATAACATCATAAATATATTCTCTTAAAACACTCATAAAATTTGCAATCTGTTTCTCCTTACAAATGCACCAGCAGTGCATAAGGAAGGTACTAAACAGTACCAGAAATCTATGTTTTTAATTAAGAAAAATAATCTTTAAATTTTTAAAACCTACTTGTACTAGGGTACATAAAAGCATTACCTTTATGTTTACTGTAAAATCACCAGTTACGCTGCTACCACTTAAAGATTCTGTATCTTATCCCATCTGGTGTTCTCACTTTTTTAATTTCTCCAAGTCTTTTGGGTTTCTAATACCATGAAACAAACGGAACCCATTCCTAAGTCAAAGTATGATTAAAGTTTATGAAATTAGTATTGTTTCAGTCTTTGATATCAACCAGAAGTGCTCTTCGCAGCACCTGCAATGTGTCCAGTAATGACTCCTTTTGCAGTTCATATGGAGTTGGTAGCGTTGTCACCTCACAGTAAGACGCTATCCAGTTCGATTCTCAGCTAGAGCGTCTTCTGCGTGGAGACATGCGTGAATGGGCGTACCTTTGTTGAAGGTTGTGCATAGGGCTGGCAACTCGGCACATAAAAATCTTCTGCCAATCATTAGCGGACAGGAGTTCCGCTGTGGCAACCCCTAACCGGGAAAAGCCAAAAGACACAGCAACATGGAGTTACATATATCAGTAACATATCTAAGTACATTTGTAAATTCTTTTATATAAGACCCATTGCTCCTACTACTATTGGAACTGTCTGGGTATCTTTCTTCCACAGGGCCCTCATTTCTGCCTGTAAATGCTGGTATTTTATGACTTTGTGTCTCTGTACATAAGACACTGTAGTCACTGGGTGTAGTAATTTCAATGTTCAATGTTACTTTTGTCTTCTTTTCATGAACTGCCACATCTGGTTTCTCACATCTATTTTTTGGACTGTTGGTAATGGGTGATCCCATGTGATATAAAGTTCATTGTTTTCTATAATGCTGTGTGGCTCATTTTTCTTGTGTTTTTCAGCTGCTTCAGTATTATAATGTTTTTACAATCCCCAATGCAACAGTCTTGCAACATTATGATGCCTTTCAGTATACATTCCTGTCCCAAACTTATATTTTCTTGGTGCTGCAGAATTCCTGCTTTAAAGTTTTCTTTTGCACATTTATCAAGGCCAAATGTCATTCTTATATCATCTGCAAAATTTTCAACCACTTGCAGTTGTGCTTTCAGTTCCTCATCTGATGAACTATTCAGGCTTAAAATGTTCACAAAAAGAAGATGAGAAGTCTTTATACTTTGTGGTTTTCTGGGAGCCAAATTGTAGCCATGACCTAATCTGTTAAGTAGGCAGCTTAACGGGTTAAGGGCAAGACAAAAGAGCAGTGTGACTAAGAGTCACCCTGGAATACCCCCCTTGGGATTTTTACTCCTGGAATAGTAATTTGTACTTTATCACTGCTTAACAGCAAAGTGGTTTGCCACTATTTCATGGTCACTGTAATGTAATCGATCAGAGTAGGGTGTGTCTTATATATTTTAAGCACTCTTTTATTCATGAATGTGGGATATTTTCAAATGCTTTTTTGGTAGTCTATCCATGCCATACTTAGATTCTTCCACTTTTTACAGTTTTCCATTATGACTTTAATTAACAACAAATGATCCTATGTTCCATATAAGTTTCTTTTAATATCCTTTTGTTCTATTGCCATGATTGAATTTTCTTCTGAATGACTTTAAACTCTGTTGGCATTAATTCCAGTGTATATTTTATGTCATCAGAAGGCAAGTTACTGGTCTATAGTAGTTAGGATAGCATGCAGGTCTGCTCTTAAGTAGGAGCATTGTTTTTCCTATTGTTAACCAGGTTGGAGTCTGTCTGGGGTACGCATAAAAATATATCTTACTTGTGGCTAAATTTTCATGTTAAGATATTAATTCTTTTAGCCAGATGTTAGGTACTGCATCTGAGCCTCGGGGTTTTCATTTAGGAGCTTTTCCTAACTTACTTTCAATCTCTTTGGCTGTCACTTCATCCCATTTCATATCCTGTACATTTTGAACGTCTTATTCTTTCTTTTACTGTTTCTGTCCATTTCACATATTAGTTATGCTCCACAGGATCTTCATTTCTCCATAAGGAATCAATTTCTTCTTTTTTGGTGGTGTTTCAATTCCTTCTACCTTTTTTCCAGTTCTCTATAAAACCATTTTGGGCCATCACTAAATTGCTGTTTTTTATTTATTTGCATCTCTTATAAGTTTTTCTGCCTGTGCTGATGTTTTTATTTATTATTTATGATAGTGTATGATAGATCCTAATCTGTTCTGATACTGTGAATTCCTTTTATCATGTCTATTTTTCTGAGTATTTTTGTTGATCTGTTCCCCCTTCAGTATTTTTCTAACAGTGACACCTCTTGTCTGATTGCTTTATAGTTGTCTGTATTCAGTATTTCCATGAGGACATTTGATTTCTCCTGTTCCTTCCCCTTACTGTCCTGTGTTTTTATGGTAAGACTTTATCTGTTATTAATTTAGCTACACAGAAATATATCCTGTTTTCTTTCATTATAGTGCATGAATCTTTATGAACAATCCTAATTACTGTGTTCATCTGTTTTATCAAACTTCTCTCTTTTGGGGTTTTATTGACTTTACGTAGTCTGTTTCTTTCATTAATCTTAATATGTGTGTCCAACTCTAGTGAATCAAGCACCTCTTCTCTTAGGTCATTTTCTTCTACACTGAGGGCACATTCTTTGTTTTCCATTTCCTGTGGGCATTCTACAGAAAGTTCCAGAGCATCTCTCTGGGAACACATTCTCTTCAGTTTCAGCCTGTGTCATCCGTCACTCTTTCATATGGGAACTCACTGGCCTATCACATCACAACACTGACTGTGTCACAGTTGCCACAGTTTCCTGTTCCTTCCCTTGCTGTACAACTGTAAGTGAACTTTTCTACGGATGTCCTATGGAAGGCTCCAAAGTATCTTTATACGACAACTAATCAGATGTTTTCTGCTCCACTGGTTTCTCCTTAATTTGGGGATCCATTGCTCTATCCTGTTATGATGTTATCAAATTAGATTTTCTACACTAAATCCTTCATGAGGTAATCAATAACCTCAGTTTCTATTTCTTTAACTTCTCTATTACTAATTGTCTTTTCTACTTTTCCTCTTTGTTTTCTTACTTTTATATTGGAAAATTGTCCATATCCGGATGCCTTTGCCTGTATTTATCTTCAAATATCTTTGGTGCTGTTCTTTTTGTATTGATTAGTTTTGATTTCTCTCTTGCAGAAATATTGCAGTATTTTTAATATCTTTATCTTTCCCATGTCCATATTCCTTCTTCAGATGTCTGCTGCTCCTCTCATTTCTCCTTACTTGGGGGACTCATTTGTGATATGACCTGTGTTAGACTTTCTGTACTAAATCCTTCACTCCGCAAGTATTCCATTACTTCAACTTCTATTTTTTTTAACTTTTTCTTTAGTAATCTTCTGTTCTACATTCCCTCTTTCTGATCTTATTTTTTGTATTGTGAAATTTTCTTTATTTGGATGCCTTTGCCTGTATTTCATTTTGAATATTTTTGGGGCTGCTTTTTTGTATTGATTAATTTGTAGGGGCAGCTCGAGCTAATAGACTGCAGGAATGAAGCCCCCCAGCTGTAAAAGAAAATAAAATGACATTAAAATAAAAAGAAAAAAAGAAAAACAAAATAAAAAAAACAAACGCGAGTCCCCGGAATCTGGACTGCTGGTGAACCAGTCCAGATTAGGAAGCAACATTCAGACAACAGAGATCCCAGAAGTCTATGCAGTTACAACTGCATAGACTGGAAGAGGATCAGACTGCAACATATGCAGGCTGGGTAGCTTGCCCTCACGGGAAGGGAAAGGACTTTGCTCTTTCGGGACTTTTTTTAAAACAATTGAACTTCTTGCTGCTGCAGGAATTTAACAAAGTGGTACTGGACTCCTTTTAATGAAGCTGACTCTGTGTGTGTGTCTGTAAAATGCCCCCAGTTAAATATACCTGGTGGCTAGAATCAAACCCTGTACCTTGGGAGCAGGTAGCAACAGCTTGAATTCCCTACCCACCCATCACATGTGACATTTTTGACTGATATTTTTGTTCTTGTGAATATTTTGCCTCATATTTTTGTTCTGTTCTATTCCTCATAAACTCTATGGTTTTCTGGATTTTGAATTCACTAAATAATGACAAGCATTTGAATTTCAGACTTCATATTCTTCAGAAAATACATGGTAACACAAAACATTTTATTCTAGCAATTTTATGTTTATAAGATCAATATTTGAAATTTTTCCCTATTTTGGGGCTGTATTCCCTCATTATTGGCTTTGTCCAGGTTTTTTGTGCTAAGATGTTGAGAGCTATGGTGAAAACTGAATTTACTGAATATGTTTGGAGGCTGTATTCCCCCATTATTGGCTTTGTCTAGGTGTTTTGAGCTAAGAGGTTGAGAGCTATGGTGAGAACTGAATTCATTAAATGATAGCCATTTAAGTTTCCGTTGACTTGTCTTTCAAGAAACAGCTGATTTGGCATAGTTGTATGTTGCTCTGACTGTAGTGCACAGGGTCCTGGGCCCAAGACTTGGCAGTGAAATGCATGGTGGTAACACAGCATTTTATTCTAGCAACTTTCCAAGATTATACAAACAATGTTTAAAATGTGTCCCTAGTTTTTGGGCTTTTGTCCCCCCCCCCAATAAATGTTGGCTTTTTCCAGATTTCTTATGCTTCAAAGTTGGGAGATACAGTTGAGGGTCAAATGGATTTTACAAGGAGCTGAGAGCTTGAAGAGAAGTTTAGTGCTGCTTATGCTGAGTCTGATTGCATTGTTAATAGCACAACAGGTAGTATACTTGCTTTTGATGCAGAAAGCTGTGGGTTCTACTCCAACAGTATATAGATGCATTGTTGATACAGTACTCTGTGGTACTTTTAAAGGGGATGGATGCTGCAGTCATGAGAATGTCCTCTTTGGTGGAGAAACCTAGTAATGATGAACCTGTTATCAGTTTGCCATCCATTCCCTATTGCAATATTAGTAGCGTATCATTTTTTTTAATGTAACATAGGCAATTTATTCCTCAAGGGCAACATGCACTTTATTTGTAGATGTAAAAATGAAATATAAAGTTGTTTGCTAGCAGTAACCTCTTAATTAGTTATAGATTTCTTTAATGTGGAATTATTTAGATGACTTTTACTTCTGCAGAGATTGTGCATATTTACTGATTCTGGTCGATTGTAGAAGTCTGAGTAGACTTTTAGAATGGAAATATTCTGAATTGGGCAGTTTTGTCATTAATGGTGCATGCATTTTGTTTCATTGTTTACTGGAAAAATGTTCAAAACAATAAATTTAAAATGCCCTCTAACAACTGTACTATATTATGCAAGGAATATAATTTAATACAATCAGGAAGGTGTATCAAAGAACACATGTATGTTTCCTGTGCAAGCGAAACAGCCCAAAGTTAATCTTTATCTGCCATTGGCCAGATGTATTTTCTTTGAATGTGGGTTTCAATGCTGTTTCAATGAATGTGAGTTTCAAGGGCAGAGAAGTTTTAATGCTAAGTCTATTTACATTGTGAGACTGCATTGCGTTGTTTAGCAGATGTCTATTAGTGTTGGTGCTGTAAAATGTAAAATAAAACTTTTAAATGAAATCCAAATCATCATAGAAGTAAAGCATTATGCAAATTACAGTGTTTATGGTAAATGGGGCAAAATAGCCAAGTAATGGGACATTGGAATAGCTGCAGGGGGAGGCCCCATTCAACCATGATTTTGTGAGGGGGAAGGGTGGCAAACTCAGACAGCCCCGGCTGAACTATACCTCTTAACTGTCCAAATGTTTGCAGAATTAATATATTTTTTTGCTTTTTTTGGGGGGGGGGTTGTTTCTCATAAAATTTGTGGTTTTCTGGCAAATCATTTGGGAATGTAGTTACTAAATAATGACAGACATTGAGTTTCAGACTTCATGCCCTTCAGAAAAATGCATCATCAAGGAATTCTGTCAACTGTCTAGGTTTATAAAAAAGCAATTTTTAGTACTGTTTGTATGTTCCCCCAATATATTTGGCCCTGTCCAGATTTTCTGCATTAAGAATTGCTTTTGTTTTAACCCCGATTTTCTAAATGTCTCCACCTAAT
>NC_056729.1:1816030783-1816074622 GCF_019279795.1 Protopterus annectens | reverse complement strand
AAGGCAGAGCTATAGGGTTAACTCCCTGGCCCAAATCAGGCCTTTGTTCTTTTAGTAAGGTATTCTGCCCCTTTCCACTTAAAATTTGGGACATACCAGGAGCATTGACTTATATGGGCTATGAGGATGGTCAGTGGGACAATGACCCTTTTTCTGGATGAAAAGCCCTTAGTGATGAGGTGTGCCACACAGAAGGATTTCCTGACAGTTGTGGCGATGTGTTATCGAAGGTGAGAGCACTGTCCGCCTGTGTCCCTAAGTCTCTAATCACACTTTCAGTGTTTAGTTACTGCTCCTATGTGGTATAGTGCATTGTTTTCCAAGGGAACTATACATTTCTTGAATTTAATGAGCCCGGTCGGCCAAGCCTATTTCTGTAAGCCTTGTAGAATATCAAATCTTGGGTTAAATTTGGTCCAGTTTCAAGCATTTTACTTTGTTAGCCAAGTCCTTAGTGTTGGCCTGTTTCAGTAGATGCCAAAAGAGCAGTCCCAGGTGAATCTTAGGTGTAACATTGTCTGGACTGATTTGGTCGGCCATTCCCTGGCTGTCGTAAGCCATTGGCAACCCATGAGTGCGTGGATTTGCCTTTAGCTTTTTGTTCCAGGTGTTAGTTGAAGGCCTTGCGAGTTCCAGGGCTGTGGGGGTTTAATCCTATACAGGAGACTTTGAGAGTAATCAAGTTGGGGAAAATCGGCCTTTCAAACAAATGGTGTCAGTGTTTGAAGGTTGCCAATCTTTGTATAAGTTTAATAACCTTTAGAAGCTTCACCTGGGAAAGTAGTTCCTGGGATCAAGGGGGATACCCTTGGAGGGAAAACCCTATAGCTGTGAGCCAAAGTTGGGATGAAGCCAAGGTGAGGCTAGAGTTTAAATTGGCCCACGGTCTAAATGGAAACACCCAGCTTTAAGCCAAAAGCTAAAGGGCAAAATCAGCCAAGAATCATAAACAATTAGGCTGGACCTACCTAAGTAAGGCCTGTACAAGGTCACCACCCCCGGTAAGGTGGGACTCCTCTACAAACAAGGTTGATGTTGCCTAATAAACTAAACAGCAACCCGTTGTAAACTAGGAAAGGTGGGAAACCAGCAAACAAGATAGTATTTTTTTGCTTTTTGGGGTTTTTTTTTTTTTGGTTAAAACAGGCTAAACCATGCAATAATACAGTAAATAAACACAGAAAAGGCTAACGCACTTGAGTGTGTAGCCCTAAACAGTAAATGCAATTAAAACTCTACAAAATTAGCAATTTAAAACTTTTTAAATGAAGCAAGGCTAGTGCATAAATGAAAAATGATTTAAGAGGCAGTAATACAGTAGAATAAGTAACTAGTCTACATATACAGAAAAGTCTATATATACAGAAAAGCAGCTAAAACACACAAACACTTCAGATGCAGTGCAACCTAGAGAACTTGAGTTGTAGCAATATTAAGGCAAATACAGTTTTAATAAATGCACTAAAATATACTCTTTATTTACAAAATGTTTCAGAAGCACAGTCAGAACACAAGAAGATTCAAGCATTTTTTTTTGTCAGAAAGGGAGAAAGGAGGAACACAAGGAAAGAACCTAAGTGGGTTGGCCTTCTCAGATGTTCTCTCTGTATTAGGTAGAATGAGCTAATGACACTAGACTAGTTTAGATATTTTTAAGAACAGCCTGGATACTTATTATGGGAACAAGTGTTTTGGCATATCGGCAAGCTGGAAGGGCATTAATGCCCGTGTTTGAAATATTTGTATGTATGTATGTATGATAGTATATATAGCCACATGATCTAAAAGCCATATGGCCCTCCAGCAAATGGCCCAGTTCTGGGTTCACAGCAGTGACCGATACTTTCACCATATTTATTTTTATCTTCACCTGCTGATACTGGTACAATAATACTGATTAATATATCTCTGTTCATACCATTCTGATTGAATTCATTGAATTCTGCTTTAATGTATATTTTCTGTATATATTACTGTAATCAAACAAACCAGATTCCTGATTTTATATATATATTCTGTATATGTTACTATATTTACTATCTGTAACATTGCTTCTAATTATGTACTAATTAATGTTTATATTTTTCTGTATCGCGTTGGAGCTTTTTCTCCCCAGGCCTCCACTGAAAATGGGCTCTTTTAGGCCCAGTGGACTTTCCTGGTAAACAAATGCAATAAAATAAATACATAAATACACTCATTTAATAGAATAACACAAATTACAAAGTGAAGAACAATCAAGCTAAAGTACCTCACTATTCAGGTTTAACTATCAATACACTAAGTTTGAATGTATGAGGTTGGAATGCTGCCCACAAAGGTAAAGCTCTTCTTTATACAAGCTCACTTAGTATGTTTACAAGAGACCAAGTTGATAAACAAATAACAGTTAATCTGTCTTTGAAACAATGGAGAGGGTGGGGGGAGGTAAGTATCTGTACTTCTGCAAAATGAGGAGTACTTACCCTCATACATGATTCATTAGGATCCTCCAAGATTAAATTACATCAGGGTTACTCCTACAACATGAGGAGTACCCTCATACATGATTCATTAGGGTACCCAAGATTAAATTACAGCAGGGGTGGGGAGGGTATCCTTGCCTCCTAGCATGAGGAATTACTTACCCCCTACTCATGATTCATACTTACCCTCATACATGATTCATTAGGATGCTCCAAGATCAAATTACATCAGGGTGGAGGGAGGTACGTATCTGTACTTCTGCAAAATGAGGAGTACTTACCCTCATACATGATTCATTAGGGTGCTCCAAGATTAAATTACAGCAGGGTGGGGGGAGGTGAGTATCTGTACTCCTACAACATGAGGAGTACTTACCCTCACTCGTGATTCATTAGGGTGCTCCAAGATTAAATTACAGCAGGGTGGGGGGAGGTGAGTATCTGTACTCCTACAACATGAGGACCAACACTTCTCTTCTCCGTGATTCATTAGGGTGCTCCAAGATTAAATTACAGCAGGGTGGGGGGAGGTGAGTATCTGTATGTCTACAAAATAAGGAGTACATACCCTCATTCTTGATTCATTAGGATGCTCCAAAATTTTATTTTATCATGAACAAAAGGGTAGGTGGACAATGGTTTTAGCCCAAACACAAAAAGGTAAAATAGTAACAGGAAATTTCCATGATCTCAGTGTCAATGATCCATCACATCTAAAACATTCTGGAATGTTATCAGAGATGAAAAAGCATACTGATACTTTACATAGGAGGAGACTTTAACGCACTTGCATTTGTTTTCCTGAATTACCAGCTGTGCTGTATGAGTATCTGGCACTACACAGCACACACTTCCAGGCAGTAAGTTCTGTTCTCAGCCATCCCGCATTTACTTGTTTTTGATTTGTTCTCAGTCTGACTTTTAGAGAATTAGATTCATTTAGTACCTGCTGTTGCACCTCCTTGAAAGTCCTACCATTGGGATGGTCCCCAATAGATATATAAAATGCAGTTTGCACATATTAACAACAATATCAAGCTAATTTAGTGGTGACAGGTATTTTTATTAATAAGGCATTTGTCCCATCGGACTAGCATTAGCCTGGTGCTGTGGTTCTTACTGTTTTGGAATTCAGACACCTGCCAGACCGAGAGAGATAATCAGTCATATCCAAGCTATCCTGGTCAATGCAAAGGATAGAAGAATCAATATGACTTCACTGAGTTACTTGATTGATGCAGTCAGTAGTGTGAGCAGTTTGGTTCAGTTATCTGATTTTGATTCTGACTGTTGAGTTTAAAGAAACCCAATCAAATCAGTCCAGCAGGCTGCTGTTAAAATCAAGCCTCTAGTTACAAGGTAGTCTAACTAAGACAGGCTAGGTTTTGAGAGGATGGTTCTGGGCTTAGAAGTGCTTGTTTATCATTAAAAATAAAGAAAAGAGTCAGTCGACTAAGGGCCAAATGTATAATTATTTAAGTTTTACCATGATCAAACGCACTAACATCAAATGTGCATGCGACCGAAAAATAACATCTAAACCTAAAACATCAAAAGAGAAGAATGTCACAAATAGTTTGCATGATAAAGTGCATTCCATAATGTCAACATTCCCCTCTTCCAGACATGGCAGTTAGCTCACCTCTACTATTTTGCATGGGGCTACGCCGGCTCTACCCTCCACACCCCCTACTTAATTATACCAACTCCGAGATCGCACTACAGTGAGGAAATGGGCTACTTCCCTGTTCCTCACTGAAGTGCGACCTCCCTCCACAGTCTCTGTATGTCACTTTCTCGACTAACCTCATTTGACCGCTTGTTATTTGATCTGGTGCCCCTTAGGAACCGTGAGTTCGCACATCAGCCATTCAATGTTCTGCAGTTTGGGTAAGTGATATCAAGCCCTTATTTACCTACTGCTACTGCAACTTGATCTGTTTCATTTTAGTGCTACATTAAAGGAAAACTCTGCCTTAGAACTAAAAAAAAAATCTGTTTTTTACTCTCTCTCTGTTTCCTGGGTTATTTTAACATATCAAAATCAGTCTGACTGTTTCTTATAGAACTTGATATGTTTTCTGCAAAATGGCTGTCAATGGGGCTTGAGTTATCAGCGTGATCTTATTTTTCTTCAAGCCTTTCTCTTTTGCATAATCCATTTCACATCTGCTTTAAATGAGTCATGCTAGACATAAGGAAGCAGTGGTATATTCCCATTCCGTTGACATATAATGGGATTAGTGTCAGTCCCTGTCATCTGATACACTGTCTGTAACAAGACTGCTTCTTTTATTTCTTGAATGGCCCTCATTTGTGCGTGTCTCGGCCTTGTTTTATAGTATACTAAGGAATTATACAGCTGCAGCCAGAACAGTTGGTAAATTGTAGGCCTTTGTTCAAAGTATCTTTTTGTAGTCCAAGATGAATTGATAGCCCCTCCACGTACACTTTGGTAAATGTGCTAATACTTTATAAAACTTACAAGAAAAACACTTTCTGACTTTTCTCTAAATGTCACAGACATCTTTGATACTACGTTCAAGTCACCTGAAAAATGTAAAAGAGTATAAACAACAAACATTTAAAGTTTAGCATTTCAATAATGTGATGCTGCTTGTGTAAATTTGTCAAAAGATGTGACAACTGTCTTTGAACCATTGACTGATCTAATTGCTCTGATTTGCTATAAAAGGCATGGCTACATTGGAAGCAGCTGTGAATTAGTGTAAGTTCTCTTCCTCTCTGCAATAAAAATACAATTTCTCACCTCTCTGTCTTTTTACAGCAGCCTGAGCTCCTGACTACAAATATCACTGTGTCTCTGGTATGTCAAGTCGGTGTTGACCAAGTCCTCTCTATAACTTAAGTAAGAAGATAAGCTTAAAAAAAATAGATGGAGTTTTCCTGCCTTGAATACTAAAGTGAGGAAATTAAAGTTTAATACAAGTACTCAATTCTCAGTAGTCGGTTATATTCAGCCTGAGCAAGACTAAACTCCTCATCTTCCAAACCACTTAATCTAACCCAATTATCCCCCACTTTAATATTCTAGCCAAAGACAATACTGTCATTTCTCCAATGGAGCACACCAAACTACTTGGTGTTCAGATTGATAACAATCTCAGATTTGCACTCACATTTCTCTTACCATAAAAAAGGTTCACAAAAACTAGGTGCATTGTACAGAAACAAACAGTTCCTCACCAAGACAGCCAGAATTTCTGCTGCCAATTCCCACCTAATCTCCACTTTATTCTATGCCTCTCCTATACTTACCTACCTTAGACAAACAGACCTAAACAAGCTCAAGGCTTGTTACAATAAAGTTTGCCACTGGTGCATCTTATCGCAGAACACTGTATCTTCTTCACCTGAGCTAACTCTCCCTTGCCCACAAGTCAGTAAACCGTCCTCTTAAAGTCCCATCCCTTCAAAACCTTCTCCAGCCCTACTGCTCCACTAGACTTCTACGCTCCAGCAGCAAAAATCTACTTCTAGTGACCAAACCCAAGAACTCAGCAGGAGAAGCACTATTCCCCTGCGTCATATCCAGATTATGGAACAACCCCCCACTATAACCACACTACCTTCTTGCAATCACTTCAAGACTGCACTAAAAAACTCACTTAAAAAGTCTCTGGTTATGCCCAAGCACCAATCCTGACTAGTAACCCTCCTTTTACCTCCCTTCCCCTAGCCACCATGCCTCACACCGTCTGATCATTGCATTCCTTTCTCTGCAGGCTCTGGCTCACCCTTTACCCACCCCTTCCCTCCTCACTCAGTCTCTCAGACCTGTTATAACATGCTTAACTACCTCACTTCATCTCAACTACAAATACATATACAACTGACTTACACCCAGCTTCCTCCCACTACCACGTATACTACCCCCTCAGTCTCCTCTCTTACTCCTCTACCTTCCCCTTCCATCCCATTAGCCCTTCTAGCTTGTTCCACCTTCGTGTGGAGCTTCTGCGTTATCTGCTTGAGTTTAGTGTAATATTGGTGTATAAGATTTAGGTATACGAGTTTAGAACAGTATCCGTTTGCGCTTAGTACTATCTGTATATACATCTTACCTTTATTCCGAGCCTCTAGCTAGATATTGGTATATCTGTTCATTACTATGGTTCATATTGTATGCATTGCTAATGTTTGCTGCAGTATGTGTTATTTACTACTGTATATATATTCAGTTGTTCTTCCTGTACCCTCCTGTTAATTTATTGTTCTGTGGAGCTTTTCTCCCCGGGCCTCCACTGAAAAAGGACTTGTTTCCAGTTAGAATTTCCTGGTAAACAAATGCAAATAAATAAGTGCAAACAGATTTCAGGTACCTACTTGAATAAGTAAGAAAAGTTAAGCAACCCAAGAGTTGTGGAATGATCTAATAACACATTCCAGTAAAATACTTAAAAGAAAATAATAAATTGTTAATCGCTATGTAATCCAAAGTAACTACTGTCTATTTATTTTACTGTGGAGCTTTTCTCCTCGGGCCTCCGCTGAAAATGGACCCACGTCCAGTCGGACACTCCCGGTCAACAAATTTAAATAAACAAATTATATATCACATACCAATAAACTTATTACAATAATAAACTTGTAAATTTTTGTAATTTACAACTAAACCGCAAACGAAATCCAACAAAACTGATTTTTTCACCTTAAAAACGCCTCACATCACCCCATGAGTGAGACTACAAAAAATATTATACTGTTAAGAATTGTTTACTAGAATTTTAAATCAAATGCTGACCCAATTTTTCTTATGATAAACCGAGCTTATTAATAACGTGGGGCCAAATGCAATCTATTTATTTAAGTAAACTAAAATTTCGAAGGGTTATCAATCCAGGAAATCAAAACAATAATATCTGTCGGATCCCTATAGTGCACTTTAAAACAAAACACTGAGTGTTGACATAGTGCATTGTGGGTATGGTAATCAGCCACTTCGTTCGCCCTTCTGCAGACTTCTAGTTCTAGGTCAAGTTTGTCGGCTTTCTAATTGCACTTTACCTTACTTTTTATGGTGCAATCTCATTTTCAAATGCCTGTAAATATGTGTTTTGTTAATTAATTAGTGGATATAAATACTTAAAACTAAGAAAGATCATCATCTCGGGACGCAGCTTTGCATTTAGGGGCGTTCCCTATTGACTGACGCGAGAAATGTTTTCAGCCGCGCCCACATTACGCGGACAGGATCGTTATGTTAATACTTTAATGACGCCACTAGCCATTTGATTTCAAACCCCGCCTTGAGAAGCATCCTTTGCAAGTCCTATGTCTGCAGTATGTGCATACAAGCATGGAATTATACAGTTAAACAAACATAAACAAGTAAATGTTTTAGCAGATTCAGTACTAAATACAGTGCAATCGATACACAGCACCCAGTAAAATACCTTAATAAAATATTACTCATCATTAGTCTGTGCAGCTTTCTCACTACTGATTCTATTTTACAGCTTTTAACTATTTTTATAGTAATTTTCTCAAACTTCGTGAACGTCACTCATTTTGGTTTCCTTTACTAAGCAGAAGTAAATGTTCCAATTTGTCTAATGGCATTCAAAAGCATGTACATTGTAATGATTTATGATGTAATATGATCTGCAAACATTAAAATCAGCACTCTGCATTTATTTATCTCTGACTTCCACATCCGTCCTCCAAAGTGCTCAGTTATTATGCATGTTGACAAGTTGTCACACATTTTCATGAAGAAATGTTGAGAAATGTACTTAGAAGACGTATGAAATAATGTAATATATTTGTGATTTGTATGAGATTAACTCCCAGAAATAATTATACAATGCATATGGGCAGTGCTGTATATTACTGACCCCCCTGAAATAATATGCAGCAGCTAATCCCTCCCAGTCACAGTCATGGCAGCCCCCCACACGCAGCATGCTGACCAACACTGGCCTGTCCACAGAGCTTATAATGAAGACTGTTTAGTGCAGCAGAGCTACAAAGCAATAGAGATAAATAACAATGGGTGTGTAGGAAGAAGTCCAGACAAATAATAGATGTTGTCCATCAGGGAGGCTTGGGGGTAATTCTTCCTGTGTTATAAACTGGTTTATTGACCAGATATGCTTTTTCACTTATCAGTGACTGAAGTAGCTGCTATTCTGTTGGAATGCCTTATGGTTAGCCTTGGCTATGGTTGCTAATTTTTTTCAAAGTTGTTCTTAGAAAATATTACAAGTTGTCTTGTTTGCTCAAGCAGAGAGCACCCTCCTCTGTTTGAGCAAACAAATAAGACAACTTGTAAAATCCTCTATTTTGCAACCATAGTCAAGGATAACCATAAGGCATTGTTCAGGTATAGCCGTAGCCTAAAAGGTAGGACACAGGCATGTGCTGAAGTAGCTGTGGATGGTATCACACACACACTGATCCTGTGAAAATAGCTAATGTAGTAGCTTACAGGTTTGGTGAAAGATTTACTCCCCTGTCCCCTCCAAACATTCCACAAAGCATTCCTTCTACATCTACCCAACTTTGCATCTCCAAAGAACAAGTCATTAATGCTCTCTCCAAGACCTAAACACAGCCTTTATGGGACTGTATGGCATCTCAGGTTGCATTTTAAATTGTCTAAAACATGAGTTAGCAACTCCATTAGGTACTCGCTTCAACCACAGCCTGAGTACTGGTTTTGTCCCTGCTAAAGGTTAAACAGCAACCGTCATTCCCCTTCATAAAGTGGGTACAGAAACAGACTATTAAGCTTAACCAGCCTTATTTATAAGGCCATGGAACAAATCATCATGGACCTTATAAATAAGGATATAGTTGATCTCCAAAGCCTTGATCTGACACAGTTTGGTTTGTCAAAGGCAGGTCATGCCTGTTAAACCTAGTGGACTTCTCTGAAAATGTCACCAGAACCACAGACGAAGGCAATTATGTGCATACAGCCTACCGTGAATTAGCAAAGGCATTCAACACAATCCTTCTCACAGGCATCATTGATAAACTCTCCCAGAAGTAAGTCAAAGACTAAAAAAAAGATAGCTGGGTGAACAAGACCCAGAATAAAAAAAGTGCCCAATCCTGGTAGATGCACTGGTGCCAGGATTGAAAAAGATGACAGTGTAGAATCCTCAAAACATGGAAACAGTACTACAATGGGGCTAGGCCAGGCCCAGGGGGAAGATGACCCTGCCCTGTTGTAGAAGGCACTAGTAGCCCACAAAAATTACAAAAAATGATAGGCCAAAGAAGACCAAAAGGGCAAAAGCCCAGAATTTCCAGAAACAAGATATACAAAATGATTGAGAGAAATTAGAAGAAAGAAAATACTTCGACAAGAAAAATTGTAAGAAGCTTCAGATGAAAAATTGTGTTCATTAATACAGCAGATTTGTGAAAAACAGTATATAGATCAATAAACCTTGATCTGTTTGGAAAAAGAAGCATCTGACGAAGTGCAAAAATATAAACAACAAAACCAATAGATATTTGAAAAGTATAAAAAAGGAATGTGGACATGGGAAAGAAAGAGAGATTTGATATGGTGCAATATTTATACAAAGGAGAAAAACACATTAATCAATGTAAAGAAGGCAGCCCCAAAGATATTTGAAGAGAAATACAGGCAATACAGGCATCCGGATATGGAAAATTTCCCAATAAAAAAATAATATCACAAAGATGGAATGTAGAAAAAAGGATTAGTAAGTAGACGTTAAAAAATAGAAGCTGAAGTTATGGAGTGCCTGCGAAGTGAAGGATTTGATGTAGAAGGTCTAACACAGGTTACATCACAATAGGATGGAGTGAGTCCCCAAAGTAGGGAGAAACAGGAAGATCAGGAAACATCTGAAGAAGAAATATGGACAGGGGAAAAAATAGATTTAATATGGAGTAATATTTATACAAAGGAGAAAGCAAAACTAACCAATACAAAAAGAGCAGCACCAAATATATTTGAAGAGAAATACAGTCAAAGGAATCTGTCTATAGAAAACTTTACAAGACAATAAATAAACGGATAAAGAGGAAAAGTAGAAAAGGAGATTAGTAATGGAGGAGTTAAAGAAACAGAAACTAAGGTTATGGAGTACCTGCAAATTGAAGGATTCAGTGTAAAAAACCTAATTCAGAAAGCACCACAACAGGCTAGAGTAATGGATATCCAAATTAAGGGGAAACCAGTGGAAAAGGAAGCAATTGATCAGGTGCTATATGAAGATTATTTGGAGCCTTCCACAGGAAACCAGTATAAATGTTCACTTGAAGCTAGACAGCAAGGGAAGGAACAGGAAACTGGAAACTCTGATGCAGTTAATGCTAAGGAGTGATAGGTCAGTGAGTTCTTATATGACAGAGTTACGGATGGCACAGGGTGAAATTGAAGAGAAGGTGCCACAGGAAGATGCTATAGAATCTTCTATAGAATGCCCCAGGAACTGTAAAACAAGGGATATGCCCACAGTTTGGAAGAAAATGAGATGAGACAATTTGCTTGATTTAATAGACATAGATAGGTATTTCAAGATCAGTGAAATAAATAGACTGCAGAAGGTTAATAAAATCCAAAAAGTCAGAAGTCTGATAAAACAAATGAACACAGTAATTAGGACTGTTCATAGAGATCCATGCGATATAACAGAAGTAAACAGGATATATTACTGTGCTGCTAAATTAATAACTGATAAAGTTTTACCACAAGAACACAGGGTAGTGAGGGAAAGGAAGGGGAGAAATTGATTACCATCATGGAAATATTGAACTGAGAAAACTATAAAGCAGCTAAGACAAGAAGTGTCACTGTTAGAAGACTATAGAAGAGGGAACAGAGCAACAAAAATACTAAGAAAGATAGATGTGATAAAAGCAATGCACAGTATTAGAACAGACCAGGGTCTATCATGCACTATTGCAAATAAACTAAAAATTTCAGCACAGTGGAAATACTTAGAAGATACAAAGATAAATATAAAGGAAAAGTACAAAATAAGCAATTTATTGATGACCCCAAAAAGTTTTATAGAGAATTTGGAAATAAGGTAAAAGGAATTGAAAGAGCACCAAAAAAAGAAGAAATAGGTACATTTTGGAGAAGTATCTATGAAGATCCTGTGGAACATAACAAAGATGCTAAATAGATAGAAGAAGTAAAAGAAAGAATAAGAAGTTTAAAGGTACACGATATGAAATGGGATGAAGTCACAGCCAGAGAGATTGAAACAAAGTTAAGAAAATCTTCTAATTGGAAAACCCCAGGTCCAGATGCAATACCTAACTTTTGGCAGAAAGTATTAACATCTTTACATGAAGATTTAACCACGAGTAAGAACTATTTATATGCACACCCTGAACTGACACCAATCTGGTTAACAACAGGAAAGACAATGCTCCTACTTAGGAGTGAACCTGCAAGCTACCCTAAAAATTACAGAACAATAACTTGCCTTCCGACGACATATAAACTATATATGGGAATTGACGCCGACAGAGTTTATAGTCATTTAGAAGAAAACTCAATTATGGCAGTAGAACAAAAGGGCAATAAAAGAAAGTCATATGGAACAAAGGATCATTTGTTGTTAAATAAACTCATAGTGGAGAACTGTAAAAAAGGGAAGAATCTAAGTATGGCATGGATTGACTACAAAAAAGCATTTGATAGTATTCCACATTCATGGAGAAAAGATTGCTTAAAATGTATAAGATACACCCTACACTGATCAACTACATTGCAGTGACCATGAAATAATGACAGACCACTTTGCAATTAAGCCATGATAAAGGACAAATTATTATCCCAAGGATAAAAATTCAAAGGGGGGTATTCCAGGGTGACTCTCTGTCACCACTGCTATTCTGCCTTGCCCTAAACCCATTAAGCTGAAAAAAACTGGAAACATGAGCCACAAAGGGTCATAGAAGATGATGAAGTTTTTATCACAAGGGATCACCCATTACCAACAGGTCAAAAGATAGATGCAGGAAAACTGGATATAGTGGTCTAAGACAAGAAGACAAAAGTAGCATTGATCATTGAAATCACCACACCCAGTGACTACAGTGTCTTGTGTACAGAGAGACACAAAGTCATAAAATATCAGGATCTGCAGGCAGAAACAAGAGCAATGGGGAAGAAGGATATTCAAACAGTTCCAACAGTAGTAGGAGCAACAGGGCTTATAAAAAAGAATCTATAATCATATTTAGATACGTTACCAGTCCATGTAACTCCACACAGATTGCAGAGGGAGTCATTAATGGGCACATTGCAGGTGCTGCGAAGAGCACTTTTGGCTGACATCAAAGACTGAAACAATACTAATTTCATGAACTTTAATTGTACTTTGACTTAAGAATGGGGTCCATTCCTATCATAGTATTAGAAACCCAAAAGATTTGGAGAAATTAAAAAAAATTGAATATTGATCCTTACGTTGTCAGGTGGGTTACTATCTGGCTCACCAATAGATTACCCTTATTCAAAGTTGGGGACTTTACCTCAACCAGCAGACCTATCACCAGTGGAGTTCCACAGAGGTCAGTGAACAGCCCCTATTGTTTGGAATATACTTCTCAGAAGTTCAGACCAAAACAGAGGGGCTGTGGCTGACTAAGGTTGCTGACGACTGCAAATTAGGTACAATCACTGGATCCCCAGACAATGTCACTATACTTCAAGAGGGACTTACATAAACCAATGACTGGTGCCAAAACCATGGACACAAACTCAGTGCGAAAACATGCATTATCCTCCCTTTCGATGAAAACAATATCTCTGCAGACTGTCATATAAATAATAATACCCTAAGTAACAACTCAACTCAGTGATGAGAGACTTAGGAATTCAAGTCATTACCAACATGGGTGATAGACGCTCCACACCAGTGGTCACCCCCTCATTGGTCAGGTCTGACCATAAGCAAATCACCCTTGACATCCACTCCCCCCCACCCCCAGTAAGGAAACCTCTGTAAAAAACTTCTCCAAAGCCAACTTCATGCTACTCAAGTCTGAAGTGACAAACTTCATGACACCCATGCAGACGGGAGCTGAAAGTTCGACTGCTGAATCCTACACTAAGGCACTTTTTGGGTACATCCACTCGTGCATGAATTGTGCCATCCCAAGTAGAACCAAGACACTCTCCTCCAAAAAAAAGGAAGCCAATCTGGCGGTCCCCTGCCATAAACAAACTATACAACAGAAGAAAACAACTGTTGCAGAAAAGAGGAAAATCCTAGGATGCAAAAAACACCCTTACCAGCCTCAGTAAGAAGCTGAGATCTCTCATAAAATCCTCCAAAGCTAGTTACAAAAATAAAATTGCCAAAGATTCCAAAGACAACCACAAGGCATTCTATAGTTATGTCAAGAATCTAAATGGCAATGCTCAGATCTTTTCTGAGCTACAAGGGAATGGCATTAAATATACTGATCCCAAGGATATTGACAATATCCTGACAGATCGATTTGGTGCCAACTTCATCCCCATCTCATCCTCTAAAGGGCCTATCTCAATACCAAAAGATTGCCAAATTCCAGTAATCATGGTCACACAGGTAGAAACCGCACTCTCCAAAGCTAAGAATACAGCATCCATGGGACCAGTTGACATCCTGGGCTGTGTACTACATGAACTACAAAATGAACTGGCACCTCACCAAAGTGTCATGCTTAATCATAGCCTTACCTCAGGCTTTGTGCCCATTGAGTGGCACACAGCTATAGTTATCCCACTCCACAAGGGAGGATCCACCTTGGATCCTGGGAACTAACTTCCCATCAGTCTGATGAGCCTCATCTGCAAGGGCATGGAATGCATTATCATGGAAGTTATAAACAAAGACATTGGCACCCTTCAAACACTGGACCCCACCCAGTTTGGGTTCATGAAGGGACGATCTTGTTTCCTGGACCTGAGCTGTGGACGAGGGTAAGGCAGTCCAGACAGCCTATCTGGACCTCGCCAAGACCTTCAACTCCATCTCCCACTCTGGAATCAGAGATAAACTTACTAAGTTGGGCAAAAATCCCTACGTCACTTGATGGGTTGCCAACTGGCTTACTGACAGAACTCAGGCTGCAAAAGTAGCCAACTCCAAATCCAGCTCCAGACAAGTGACAAGTGGAGTACCTCAGGGTTCAGTCCTGGGACCCCTCTTGTTTGGCATCTACTTCTCTGAAGTACAGGCCAACACTAAGGGACTCTGGCTAACAAAGTTTGCAGATGACTGCAAACTGGGATCCATTATTGAATCCCCAAATGATGTGGATATTCTACAAAAATAGGACGTGCTGGAGGGACAGATTCATCACCCAGAGACTCCCTATGCTGTGGAACAAAATCCCGGTACATGTGAGGCAGAGCACCTCGTTGGCTTTGTTCAAGAGAAATCTTGACCAATGGATGGGAGATCGCAAGTTTACCCCAGGGATCACCTCAGTGTCACTGCTGGACAGAGGCACGGCAAAATAAGGGGCAAAGTATCCTTCAAACTTAAGGGGTGGTGAAAGCCACAAAACTTTAGGCTAGGCTTATAAATGCCCTAGGGCAGATAGCGTAGTATGAACCTATGAACCTATGAAAAGAACCTTACAGAAACAGATGCTTGGTGCCAGAGCCATGCGGTCAAGCTTAATGCCAAGAAATGTATAGTTATCCCCTTTGGGAAAAAACATGTACCCATGAATTATCACATAGGTGGCAGTACACTAAACACCAAAAGTGAGAAGAGAGACTTAGGGACACAGGTGGACAGTGGTCTCACCTTCGATAACCACATCCCCACAACAGTCAGGAAATCCTTCTATGTGGCACACCTCATCACTAAGGGCTTTTCATCCAGAAAAAAGGAGGTCATTGTCCCACTGTACTCATCCTTCATTAGACCCATTATAAAGTACAACGCCCTGTTTGGTATGTACCTCACAAGACATCTGCAACAGCTGGAAAGGCCGCAGAAATACCTCACTAGAAGAATCACAGGCCTAAAGCAGATGCTCTTTGCTGACCGTCTAAAAACCTCCAGCTATACTCTGTGGCATACTGTCTACTCAGAGGCAATCTCTGCTTAGCATACAAGGCCATGTCAAACCCTGAGCTGTTGGGCATGCTCCACTTAAAGAAATCCCAATGCCTCAGAGCCACACGCTCCAGGGATCTAAACCTTGTCATCACAATGAACAAAACATGCTGGAGGGATAGGTTCCTGACCCAGAGACTCCCCATACTCTGGAATAGACTGCCCATACATGTCAAGCAGAGTGCCTCTTTGGCCATCTTCAAAAGGAACCTTGACGATTGGATGGGAGATAGGAAATTCACCCCAGGGATCACTTCAGTCACCCTTCTAGACAGGGGTCCAGGGAAGTAAATATTGTGGGAAGAAATATCCAGGGAATTGTTATGGCTAGGCTTGTATAGGCCCAAGGGTCGATAGCCTAGTACCAACCTATTAACCTATGAACCTATGACCATAGCCTAAACTTTGACCACCATGTATCTTCTGTGGTAAGGAAGGCATTCTATGTCTCAATTCATATTAGCAGGACCATTCCCTCAAGAGTGAAAGAGGTCATAACTTCCCTGTACTCGACCCTCATCAAGCCAATAATTCAATCCAATGCTCCCTTTGGTATGTACCTTACCAGGCACCTGCAGCAACTTGAGAAACCTCAGAGATTTCTAACTAAGAAAATTCAGGGTCTCCAGGACATGTCATACATTGACAGACTGAAGTCACTGTCACTGAACTCAGTAGCATACAGACTACTTAGAGGAGACTTGTGACTGGCCTACACAGCAATCTTGCATCCAAACCTAATAGAAATGCTGCACATCCACAAGTCAAATGGGACAAGGGTCACCCACTCCAGGGACCCTAACCTGTCCTGCGACATCAACAGGACCTGCTGGAGAGACAGATATGCCTCTTAGAGGTTGCCACTCTTCTGGAGTAGGCTAACAATTCACATCAAACAGAGTTTAAGCGTAGCCTGGATGACTGGATGGGAAACAGTAAATTCATGTCTGGGATTTTACCTATGACCCTCCCAGATATGGGCAGCCATTGCTACCTAAGATCTTGAGTTTAGGCAAGATCCTTTATATTGGGTTTCTCTAGTTTTATACTGACTACACACGACTATTATGCAAGAATCCCAGAATTATCAGACAGGAGATATGCAAAAAGATTAAGAGAGACATTACAGGAAAGAAAAATACTTGCACAAGAAAAACTGTCAGAAGCTGTAAATAAAAAATTATGTTCATTAATATATCAGATTTGTGAAAAACATTTTATAGCCCAAGAAACACTGGGCCATTTGGAAAGAAGAAGTGACTGAGGAAGTGTGAAAATATAAAGAACAAAATCTACAGATTAAAAAATATGGACATGGAAAAGAAAGAAAGAAAGATTTGATATGGTGAAAGAAAAGAAAGAGAGATTTGATATATTGAAATATTTATGTAAAGGCAAAAGCCAAATTAACAGTGGTGGCTGGTAACTTCAAATCAAAGGGGCTGCAGGAGACAGCTGAATGGCTGGGGCCAACAGAAAGGGGTGTGGCCAACAAGAAAAGGGTGGAGCTATGCTAAAAACCGCAGAAACTGGGACTTTTAATTAAATACGCTGCCCTTGGTGCCAAACCATCATTATGAGAGTCCAGTTAAGACAATATGGATTGCAGAAGAAAACATATTTCAATTCATTGGCTACATGACAGCTTATTAATATCTAGAGAGAAACAAAAAGGTTGTGAGTCATGAAAAATAAATTACTTTTTAAATACATTACTGGAATGCCAGTCAAAATCAAGTATAAAAAACAAGCAGTACTCAACTCAAACCACTTCCCCTTGCACTGCAGTTCTAATTATAATTTATATTCAGCTTTATAAAAGTGCCAAGTAACATGCTGAAAGTAGCAATCTCTGGGATACCCCCACTTGTAAAAATGTTTCTTATCCAAAAAAGACCTGCTGCCTGACAACAACTATCTGGTTGTTTCATGGGGAAAACATTATCAAAGTAAAAAATGAACAGCAAACAAGAAACAAGCTGAAGATAAATTGCTTAAAGGATTACTGCACAGGTTACGCACCACACATGATGGCATTCTGTATAGTTTATGGGTAAAGCCTGCAAAGATGACTGGAAGTCTCCAACAAATGTAATGAGCTTCTGAAAATACTGTAATCCTGTCCTTTATTACAAATACTGTCATATGCCTTTCAATACCTAAGGCTTATACATTATCTAGTTATGTAAATATTCTCTGCATGCCAATAACAAAAAGGCTTTCAATGTTGGTAATTCTTTAGCAGTATGCTTATTAAAGCTTGCTTGCATCTTACAGTTTCAGACAAGCTTACCTGATAGGTTTATAAGTTCATAGGTAGGTACTAGGCTATCTTCCCGAGGGCATTTATAAGCCTAGCCAGAGTGTGTCAGCTTTCACCGCCTCATTGATTAATTAATCAAGCCTCTGTCAAGAAGATCCAATGAAGTGATCCCAGGGGTGTATTTTCTGTTACTCATCCACTCGTCAAGTTTTCTCTTGAAGAGTGTTAGTGAGGGGCTCTGCCTAATGTAGTTAGGAATTTTTTTCCAAAGCATGGGGAGTCTCTGTGATAAGAATCTATCCCTCCAGCATGTTCTTTTTATTGTTGTGGCAAGGTTTAGCTCACTAGAGCGAGTGGCTTGCAGTGACTTGGATTTCTTTATGTGGAGCATGTCCATCAATTCTGAGTTGGACATGGCTTTGTAAGTCAGGTAGAGATCACCTCTGAGTAAGCGATATGCCACTGAGTACAGCTGGAGTTTTTCCAGTCGGGCTGCATAGGACATATGTTTGAGGCCAGTAATCCTCTTGGTGAGGTACTTGTGTGGTCTTTCCAGCTGCTGGAAGTGTCTTGTGAGGTACATCCCAAATGGGGCATTGTACTTTATGATGAGTCTGATGAGTGATGACTAGAGGGGCACTATAACCTCTTTATTTCTAGATGTGAACCCTTTAGTAATTAGATGGGCTACATAGAAGGATTTCCTAACTACTTTGGCAATATGATTGTCAAAGGGGAGGTTACTATCTACCTGGGTCCCCAGATCTCTTATTATCTCTTCTGTATTAAGGGAGCTGCCACCTATTTGGTAATTCATAATTAAAAAAGACCTTGGGTGTCGTCCACAGCTTCAGGCTTCAGACAGTTAAAACGCAATTTATTAATTGCTTAAAAAGTGAAGCTGACAAAATGTAAACTTCACTGGAGTATGATGAACTGAAAATAGTACAATGTCCAAGCAATTGTCATCCACAGCTTCAAACTTCAGGCTGTTAAAACTCAATTTATTTGAAAGATTAAAAAGTGAAGCTGACAGGAATGCAAACTTCACTGAAGTGCTGAGATAATTAGCCTAGTGATTAACATCCACAACTTCAGGCTTCAGGTTGTTAAAGCAAAGTTAATACATGCTTTGTAAGTAAAGCTGACAAAAACATATACTTCACTGGAGTGTAAAAAGCTGATGAAATTGTCCAAACGATAAGCGCTTTCGGCGGATGCCTTCTTCAGATCGTATAAAAGTGTGGTTAGCTCTTCCTATTTATAAAGGAAACACAATCAAGAGCTGGTAGCTGGTTGTCTTTGGTGTTCTTAAAGGTACAGGACAAAAATAAATGTTCAAAGTAGAGGTTTATCTCCTATGATGTAGTTCAATGATGGAAAATACTAAACTCATTTATTAATGTTAGGTAGGTTCCTTCTGGATTTTAGAACAGGTCTGAGGGGTACTATTGTATTAAGACCTGGGGGTCGATTGGCTCTAAGATTATTGATCCAAAAGATCTCTCTCAATTCTGTCCTGTTCTGGATATCTCCTTCCCTGATGTTTTGGGTGACCACTTCCACAGCTTTCAACAAGAAATTATGCGTAGGATGGACCAATATATGTGCTGCTAAGGCATTGTGTAGAACTTTCTGATCAATGTCTCTAACATCGTAGAATGCGATCCTTTAGTCGTTGGTCAGTTTTACCAAGGTAGAAAGCTTGGCACTTGTGACAAGTAGCCAAATAGATTATGTGGCTAGTAGTACAATCAGCATAAACATCGAAAAGAAAGGTACGTCCAGATACTGGGTGAAGGAAAGTATTACTAGCATCTAGGTAAGGCCAAGCTTTACACCTGCAGCGTTTAAAAGTACCTTTGCGGTCTGATAGTGGACCACCACGTTTAAAGCCATCTTTATGGCATAGTAATCTCTTGATATTCTATTCATTCTTATAAAGGAACCTAGGTCTCTCTCCAACGATGTTTTTTATTTTGTCATCCGCTGTCAGAATCGGCCAAAGTTTCCTGATCACTTCACAGACTTGTCGTTTGTCTGAACTCTAAGTAAGCATACATCTAAGTTGTTTAGGTGTTGTGTCAATAAGCTGTCTTCGTGATGCTTGTTCAGACTTCTCTGAGTAATAAGGTTGACCTCTTTGCTTTCTGTAGGCTTGCACCTGTGAAATTGGTGGAAAATTATTTTCCTGGTAAGCCCTATCCTTCAAATATCTCCGTAGATTGGATTGCTCTTCCAAGAATTCCCTCTCATCAGTGCATAGTCTTGAGACTCTTAAGATTTGATTGTCAAAGATGTTATCAAAAATATGTCTTGGATGCATACTCTGCCTATGTAAGAAATGATTTTGCCAGGTCTCTTTCCTATACATCCCAGTAGAGAGACCTTGGGTTGGATGTAAACGTATCTTAACATCAAAGAAATCTATGACTGAGGATGAGTGCTTCATTTTGAACTCAAGGAACTCAGTGCTGTTGTTAATGAAGCTGACAAAAAGATCCAATTGGTCAATACCTCCTTTCCATTAACAAAAAACACCATTCACAAACCGCCCATAATAGAGAAGTTCATTCTTTCAGATATTACCATCACTGAAGATTGTTTTAAATTCCCACTCAGCCAAATTTCCTCTTTTATTTCTAACAAACAAGAAGAACTGGAACGTTGTGATTTGCAGGACCAGCATTTAAACCAGATTGAACAGTTACAAGTGAACTTAAACACTTATGACAATAAGCTTAAACTACAAAAAATGGGTAAACTGAAGTGAGATTATAGGGATTTTACAAACGGTCATATCTTTGAATGGCCTAGAGAGGATATTACAAGTCAAGGACGTCCCCATTTTTCAACTACCAAACAAAGGAAAGCCATACAAGGTTTGGCTGTAAAAGAGACTGTTAACACTTTGCATCCTTCTCGACCAACTACTACCTCATCAACTTCTCTTCCCCCTTTGATTTCATCCCCAGGAGAGGAGGTTCCTACTGTCAGCACTGATATTGTCACCAGGGATGGGAGGTACTGGTGCTAACGATATCAATGATGTAGACATTGTCACCAGGGATGGGAGGTACTGGTGCTAACGATATCAATGATGTAGACATTGTCACCAGGGATGGGAGGTACTGGTGCTAATGATATCAATGATGTAGACATTGTCACCAGGGATTGGAGGTACTGGTGCTAACGATATCAATGATGTAGACATTGTCACCAGGGATGGGAGGTACTGGTGCTAATGATATCAATGATGTAGACATTGTCACCAGGGATGGGAGGTACTGGTGCTAACGATATCAATGATGTAGACATTGTCACCAGGGATGGGAGGTACTGGTGCTAACGATATCAATGATGTAGACATTGTCACCAGGGATGGGAGGTACTGGTGCTAATGATATCAGTGATGGTAGTAATTCCAACACCACCATTAATTGTGCTACTAGACCTAAAGAAGCGACGACGCACCTACCAGTAAACTGGCCGCTGCTGGTTTTTGTGAGGGAGAACTCGTACAGGCCACAGAGGACGCAGTCAAGAACACAAATGGAAGAAGTTTGTGGACTAACTAATGGAGGTAATGACTTAGTAGTCTACTTATCTAAGACAACATTGGATCCAGATGTTATCAGCCTGTTAAACAAGGGGCTAAGTTTTATTCCAGCTGTTTCTTCTGATGTGAATGAATTCATAACGGATGTTAGATTGTTCTGCAGGAACGTGTCCCTGAAATGTATTTTTGGTGAAGGCTATACGAAAGAACAGCAGACTTATAAGAAATTGAGTTTATTTACTCCAGCTAATCCTCTTCAAGTAGAACTTTTTATGAAATTGTGTGAGGATGAGATAAATAAGACGAGAGGTACAACAGATAAAGCTAAGAATGTTTCTATAATTTAAACAGGAAAGAAAAGGAGGCTCTCCAACAAATGAGAAGGACAGACAGCTTGGTGATCAAACCAGCAGATAAAGGTAGCTGCATAGTAGTGATGGATGCAGACTGGTATCGTAATAAAGTTTTACTGATGTTGGATGACAACATGATTTATTGTAAATTAAGTAAGAAAGAAGAAAATCAGAGAACTGAATGTATCAGAGGGAGCACTTATGATTTATTGATGGAAAGAAGGATTAGTCAAGATTTATATGAATTTTTGAAACACCTCATCCTATGTTTCCCAGCATTGGTGGATTACCTAAGATACATAAAGATCTTTTGGACCCTCCCCTACATCCTATTGTTTCTGGGAGAGGATGGATTACTGAATCCATATCCATGTATGTAGAAAATGAACTCAAGAAAGCTTTGCCTTATGCTACCACTGTCCTAAAGGATACAGGCAGCTTCTTGAAAGACTTGTTCTCCACTGCTAAGTCTCTGGATGGTTTTGATAACCTTTTACTTGTAACTATGGATATAAACAGTCCCTTTACTGTGACCCCTCATGAGTATGGCCTGAGGGCCTTACATGACATTCTGACTAGACATAATCTAACAACGGAACCTCTTTGTTCTCTGCTGGAATTAGTCCTTGAGAATAACATCTTTATGTATGGAGATACCTTTTATCTGCAAACCTGGGGTGTGGCCATGGGAACTCCATGTGCCAACAGTTATTCAAACTTGGTCTTGGCTGAGTGGGAATTTAAAACAATCTTCAGTGATGGTAATATCTGGAAGAATGAACTTATCTATTATGGGCGGTTTGTGGATGATGTTTTTTGTTTATGGAAAGGAGGTATTGACCAATTGGATCTTTTTGTCAGCTTCATTAACAACAGGATTGACTTCCTTGAGTTCAAAGTGAAACATTCATCCTCAGTCATAGATTTCTTGGATGTTAAGATACGTTTACATCCAACCCAAGGTCTCTCTACTGGGATGTATAGGAAAGAGACCTGGCAAAATCATTTCTTACATAGGCAGAGCATGCATCCAAGACATATTTTGATAACATCTTTGACAATCAAATCTTAAGAGTCTCAAGACTATGCACTGATGAGGAGGAATTCTTGGAAGAGCAATCCAATCTACGGAGATATTTGAAGGATAGGGCTTACCAGGAAAATAATTTTCCACCAATTTCACAGGTGCAAGCCTACAGAAAGCAAAGAGGTCAACCTTATTACTCAGAGAGGTCTGAACAAGCATCACGAAGACACCTTAATGACACAACACCTAAACAACTTAGATGTATGCTTACTTAGAGTTCAGACAATCGACAGGTCTGTGAAGTGATCAGGAAATATTGGCCGATTCTGACAGTGGATGACAAAATAAAAAACATCGTTCGAGAGAGACCTAGGTTCCTTTATAAGAATGAAAAGAATATCAAGAGATTACTATGCCATAAAGATGGCTTTAAACGTGGTGGTCCACTATCAGACCGCAAAGGCACTTTTAAATGCTGCAGGTGTAAAGCTTGTCCTTACCTAGATGCTAGTAATACTTTCCTTCACCCAGTATCTGGACGTAACTTTCTTTTCGATATTTATGCTGATTGTACTATTAGCCACATAATCTATTTGGCTACTTGTCACAAGTGCCAAGCTTTCTACCTTGGTAAAACTGACCAACGACTAAAGGATCGCATTCTATGACATGTCACAGACATTGATCAGAAAGTTCCACACAATGCCTTAGCAGCACATATATTGGTCCATCCTACGCATAATTTCTTGTTCAAAGCTGTGAAAGTGGTCACCCAAAACATCAGGGAAGGAGATGTCCACAACAGGACAGAACTGAGAGAGTTCTTTTGGATCAATAATCTTAGAGCCAATCGACCCCCAGGTCTTAATACAATAGTACCCCTCAGACCTGTTCTAAAATCCAGAAGGAACCTACCTAACATTAATACATGATTTTAGTATTTTCCATCATTGAACTACAAACTAATAAAAGGTGAAAAACAACACTATAAGAGCCGGCAAAACAATAAAAAGTCAACTTGTAATTTAATAGTGTTAGCGCTTTCGGCAAGAACGTTGCCTTGCCTTCTTCAGACAAACAGAAAAAAACTTACAAACTTCTTTTAAAAATTGTGCATACAAAATTATCCAGTGAGCGTGGTTTCTCCTTGGAAATATAGTAACAGCTGCCACGTCAGCAAAACTTAAAGCTGCAACATATTTTCTATTGACTCCCTTGTTGTGAACTTACTGAATTTAAAAACAATACACTTTATCATTTCCAAAACCTAAATCGATAAATTAGGTACTAAATTCTAAACAAAACATAGAATAAATAGACATTAATTTAAAATATTGTACTGCGACAAGTTAAAACTACAATACTACATAGATCACAACTTCTTAGCTCGAAATAAGAAAACCAACATAAAATAACAAAGAATAACAGAAACATAACCAGCAAGAACCATTAAATATAAAAACTAAAATACAATAACTTTTGTTAAAGTAAATAACAGTATCCCTAAAGTAAAAAAGCACATTTAACACCATCCCCGGGATTCATGAAGCTCGGCGCAAGGCCGGTGTAAGGCTTGCACCAGCGGTGCAGTGAATAGTCGGCGTAGCAGTGCCATATGCATAGTAATGAGTGCGCGCCGCAACCACAGACACGTGCATAGGGCACGTGAGCGAGCCCAAGTAGGATGCGTCCGGAGGCGTGGCCAAGCCGTCAGGCGATGAGCAACCTAAAGTGCTGACTTCCACAGTCCGCCTGTAATAGTAACCGCACCAGCCAGGGCCCGTGGAGAATGAAACGTACGCAGACCATGCAACATAGTACCCGTTCCAACAAAACGGTGAACCAAACATTAACTCACGAAGTCCTAAGTGTACCCGTCCAAGGAACAAAGGATACGCGTAATACCGTGTCCGTCCCGCAATGCACTGTCAGTGGGCATACCCAGTGAAGGTGTACCGCAGCATGTCAGTGCGCCGCACCGACATAGAAGTAGCGACATGGGCATGGTCACCAGCAGTAGTGAGAGTACACAGCCGGGTAGCCGTGTCGATATAACAACAAGAAGGAAACAAGATACCCTAAACACAGACAAACATGTGCATAGCAACATGTACTACACCCAGCAACGTGCCCGTCGCATACACATAGGACGGCGTATGCCTAAGCGTAATATCCAGAAGCAGAACTCATGCATGCAAATGTAATACACAACAGCCCCGTCATAGCATGTAACCCACACCCACGTACGACCGTGCACCCAACCCAGCTAGCAGCCTTGCGCAGCTACACACCTACACACAATGGGCATACCCGAAATGTGGTAAGAAGTCTTGTCCTAGGCAGTGCCACGCGGGCAAATATGTACCCCACATGTTAACAACCCACCTCAGGTACAGATATCCAAATGGCTGCATGTGAATGTGTCGGCAGAATGTGTACATCCCGCATGTGGTATGGACCTGTTGAAACCCCATAGGCGTGCACATGCCACGGTGCCCATAACTGTACACATCTGGACAAGGCGGTATGTTCAGCCACCGTACCGATGATTAGCAATGCAGACATGTCAAACACAACACATATAGCGGAACACCTGCCTACCAAACAGGACGCCCTAACAGGGTGCCACAGGCACAGAAGGGGAAGGTGGCACATCACATGTTGAGAGTAGCGTTGCCGGATGGCCAAACACCCACGGCCAATGCAAAGGACGGACTAACATGCATATGCCTGGATGGGTGGGTATGTCATAGCATGGGAATAGGCCAAGCCATCCACCATAATAGCCATGTGTACCACATTCAAACAGCCAGTAACACGCAGTAGTAATGCATGAAGGCATACATGACTGTGGGAATAGCACAGGACATATGGCACGTGCCAAGTGTAGATGCATGACACAAAAGTCCAGGATGGGGCCCCCTGCAAAGAGGAACATGTGCAAACCCCACCTACCACAGATGTACTGGCAGTGAAAACACATGCCAAACACACACCAACACTACCGTCCATCCCACGACAGCAACGGAGGCTGGTCAAAGACCACCATGACGCGCGCACAAACAGGGACACGTGTAACAGTTGCCTTAACACCCCCCCTTAGGCCAAAGAATAATAGAATGGACATATGCATGTAATGCTGTGAAGGATGTGTGGTAGTCCTCAGTATCACAGAGGTAGGTACACAGATACACTGTAATCAACCGTGACGTATGTGCACTGTAGACAGCATACCTGCAGGTAAGACAGAGTACAATCACGTGCCACAGAAATATACACATGAGAAAGAGGATAGGGGATAGACAAGTGTGAATGGGACAAAATATGAACATAGGTTCATAGGTCCATAGGTACAGAGTAGGCTATCTACCCAAGGGCAGCCATAACCCTAGGCCATAGTTAGGTTTCCTTTGCCAACCCCCCGGTCTGGAGATAAATGCCTATTATATTGCTGTACCTCTGTCAAGCAGTGACAATGATGTAATCCATGGGGTATATCTGCAATCCCCCATCCAACGGACAAGATCCCCCTCGAACAAGGCCAGCAAGGTTCTCCGCCTCACATGTACTGTGATGTAGATCCACAGCATAGTGAGTGTCAGGGTGATGTATGTGTCACTCCAACACATTCTATTAATGACCGTGTCAAGGTTCACGTCACCTGCCCTTGTGGTTCCGAGGGATGTAGATCCAGTAGGTGAAGCATAGACATCAAATATGGGTCAACATGGCCTCGTATGTCAGGCACAGGTCAACACTGAACAAGAGGTATGTGACTGAATGGAGCAGGAGTCCTTACAGTGGGGCAGCATAACACAACTCCCTGACACCCTGCATCTGTCTGACGATTAACCTATGGGGCCTTCCCAGCTGCTGTAGGTGTCGGGTCAGATACCTTCCGAATGGGGCAATGTACTCAATCATAGGTGTAATGAGTAATGAGTACAAGGAGACGATGACCTACCCTGATCTAGATGTGAGTCCCTGCATGATCAGGCAGGCAATGCAGAAGTCCTACCGAACCATGATAGCAATGTGTGTGTCGAACGAATGGTGACTGACAACCCGGGTCCCCAGATCCCTGGTAATTCCCCCCGTGCTCAGTGGACTGCCACCCATATGCCGGACAGGGGTGACCTCGTTCTTCCCGATGGGTATGACTATGCATCACCTGGCATTTAGCTGTAGGCCATGTCCCTGACAGCAGATATCCATATCTGGGAGGCCCCTTTGAAGGATATCTGTGTCAGATGTCCGTCCCACTATGGCACCCGGTTCGCAGTCATCTACAAACAATGTCAGCCATAACACCCCTGTGTGTGCCTGTACCGTGGAAATGTAGATGTAGAAAAAGAGTGGACCCAGGGCAGAGCCCCGTGGGACACCGCCTGTGACAGGCAGTAGGTCCGACATGCTGCCAGCAACTATGACCGCGTGGGTCGTGTCACCTAGCCAGTTTGCAACCCATCCTGCGATGTACGTGTTCACATCCAAGCCGATGGGTTTATCAATGATACCCGAGGGGGGTATTGTGTTGAAGCCCTTTGCCAGGTCGAGGTAGGCTGTATGGACTGCATGACCCTCATCAATGGCCTCGGTGACTGTCCCTAAAATGTCAACCAGGATTTAAATGCATGAACCGCCCCTGACCAAGCAAAACTGGGTTGGATGCAAAGTATGCAGGTCCCCTATGTTGTCATCTACAGGCCGCAGTATGATCCTTCCCCATGTCTTTGCAGATAAGTCTTCTCATGGTAATGGGACGGTAATAACCAGGGTTAGTGGAGGCACCGTCCCTGTGAAGTGGGACTACAGTCACTGTGCGCCACAACCTGGGTATGTTACCCGAGGTGAGGCTAAGAATAAACAGCTGTCCTAACTGTGGGTCTAATTCCTCAATGAGATCGCGGAGTACACAGTCGGGACACCAGCTGGTCCCATGGATGCTGTGTTCACTACCTTGGACAGAGCATGTCCCACCCGTGCGTTACAGAACATTTGGGGACCACAAACCGCTGGTACAGACATCTCTCCATGTGGGGGGGGGTGGAGATGTCTTCACCGAACCTGTCAGCCCATATGTTGGCAATGTGTGTATGTTCAGTAAACTCCACATCATTGTGAACCCAGTCAGAGCATATCTGGGAGTTACCTCCCAGGTGTCCAGCATAGCAAATGAAGGCCGTATGATTGTCTGTCGAGTCCTTGGAGATATATCTGTGGAACCTGCCCCGGACTATGTCATGTCAGCCTGTAGCTCTTCACATATAATGAGCAAGGGTGTCATACCTCACAAGGTGTCTGCTCTGCCTTGTAGTAGCCACCTCCTCTCATTGTACAGCTTGTGTATGGCTGGGGTACACCACACTGGATGCTTGGCATTGGTACAATGAACCACAGTTGGGTAAGGGAATGCCCGATCCATGCAGTCCTGTAGGTGCCGGTAGAAGGCATATGTAAGTGATGCAGTGGCTTGAGTAATGTTGACCACTGGCTCAGGGTCCTTAAAGGAGACCACAGTAGTGTTCAGAATTGTGAATTCGGCCTGTGAGAAAGCCATGTGTATGGTAACCGGCAACACCCACAGCATCGTATGTCAATAGCAGAAGCCATTGTCCAAATAACATAGATTAACTTCAGTATTACAATATGTATTATTATACATTTATTGATATGTGTCTGCTAATTACACTTGCAAATGGCCGGTAAGACCGGGCCAAAGTGCTCACAAATTACCTGTTATGGTGTTGTCATTCCGACAATAAAGTTGCGGTACTTCCCTACTGGGACCTCTGGGGATTATTTAAAGTGGTTGTTAACCTGCATCGGTGGACGTACACCATTTGGTTTCGGTTTTGGAAAACCTGGTTTCCGTAGCACTACACACTATGGGTAGTCAATCAGACATCCGCGATTGGGGAACATACAGCAGCAGTCAAAACCACTGGCCACATGGACACAGTCCGACAAGCTCTACACTTTACATATGCACATTGGTGTCCATTGTAGGACCCAAAAATTGTCCCATACGGAATACCTGCCAGCCTTCATCGTCCAACCAGGAGAAGCGACAGTCGTGACCACGGCACAGCTAGACATATGCACCACCAGCGTGTTTAATGTTGATGACAAGTGTCCATGAAATGCAGGACATATGAACAGAAAACCCCAGACTGTCGAGTCCATAGAAGTTCGTCCACATCCCAGTCCCGCACACATGAAGGATTTGTAATGGGCACTGACGACTGTTGCAGCCATGGGATCCTGGGTATGCAGAAATGGGGCTCGGTGTTGTTTGGCAGATAAGCCGTTGTCCCACCCCGTGGGAGGGATGTGGGTATAGCACATGCCTTACCCCCCACTAATAATGCAAACCATCCACCGGAGAATGCTAAATGCAGCTGTGGAATGTGTACAGCCCTATACCAGTGTCCAGTAGGCATTACCCATGGACGGACAAACGTACGGCCAAGATGGCACCCATAACTGCAAACCCGGTGGAATTACACAGCTGCAGGAATGCATAACACAGGAAATACAGGTGGGAACTACAGTGGACACTCCCCATACAAAGTCGGACCGCCGTGCGAATACCGGCGTACGCAGCACTCAATCTGCCAGCACCAAAATGGGGATTACTCGCTGCCATGCTGCGGAACAAATGGGCAACCTGTGGAACACATACTAATGGCACACCAACAACGTCAACTAGGAAGTTCAGTCAAAACCACCCGCCAGATGGACACAGTCCAACAAGTTCTACACTTTACATATGCACATTGGTGTCCATTGTAGGACCCAAAAATTGATACCTATGGAACATCACATAGCTGTTATCGTTCAACGAGAAGAAGCGACACCCGTAACTATGGCACGGCTAGACATATGCACCACCAGCGTTATTACGGTTGATGACAAGTGTCCATGAAATGCAGGACATATGCACAGAAATCCCCAGAGTTCCGAGTCCATAGAAGTGCGTCCACATCCCAGTCCCGCACACATGAAGGATGTGTAATGGGTACTGTCGAGTGTTGCAGCCAAGGGATCCTGGGTATGTAGAAACAGGGCTCGGTGTTGTTTGGCAGATAATCCATCGTCCCGCCCCGTGGGAGGGATGTGGGCGTAGCACCTGCCTTACTCCCCACTAATAATGCAAAGCATCCACCAGAGAATGCTAAATGCAGGTGTGAAATGTGTACAGCCCTATACCAGTGTCCAGTAGGCAATTGTCATGGATGGACAAGCGTACGACTAAGATGGCACCCATAACTGCAAACCAGGTGGAATTACACAGCCGCAGTAAGGCATAACACAGGAAATACACATAGGGACTACAGTTGACATTCCCCATACAAAGTTGGACCGCCGTGTGAACACCGGCGTACACAGCACTCAATCTGCCAGCAACATAATGGGGATCACTCGCTACCATACTGCGGAACAGATGGGCGACCTGTGGAACACATACTAATGGCACACCAACAACGTCAACTAGGATATGTAAACTATGGCATTCCCACCTATAAAGAAAACATGCTTCAATGAATACATAGGGGATCAACATGTTCTGTTGGTGTTATGTTGAAAATACAGTGACGGATATTTCCTATTGGGATGCCTGAGGTTAATTTAAAGCAGTTGCTAACCTGCATCTTTGGATGTACACCATTTGTTCTCAGTTCTACAACACCTGGTTTACGTAGCACCACGTAAAATGGGTAGACAAACAGACATCCGCGATTGGGGAACATACAGCAGCAGTCAAAACCACTGGCCAGTCGGACACAGTCCAGCAACATCTAACTTTACATATGCACATTGGTGTCCATTGTAGGACCCAACAATTTATGCTAACAGAATTCCATCCAGCCATTACTTTCCACCAGATGACGCGATAGCCGTGACTATGGCACAGTTAGACATATGCACCACCAGCGTGTTTAAGGTTGATGACAGGTGTCCATGAAATGCAGGACATATGAACAGAAATCCCCAGATTGACGAGTCCATACATGTGCGTCCACATCCCAGTCCCGCACACATGAAGGATGTGTAATGGGTACTGTCGAGGGTTGCAGCCATGGGATCTTGGGTATGCAGAAATGGGGCTCGGTGTTGTTTGGCAGATAATCCGTTGTCCCGCCCCGTGGGAGGGATGTGGGTGTAGCACATGACCTACTCCCCACTAATAATGCAAAGCATCCACCGGATAATGCTAAATGCAGGTGTGGAATGTGTACAGGCCATAACAGTGTCCAGTAGGCAATTCCCATGGATGGACAAGCCTACGACCAGGATGGCACCCATACCTGCAAGCCCGGTGGAATTACACAGCTGCAGTAAGGCATAACACAGGAAATGCAGATGGCAACTACAGTACACACTCCCCATAGAAATCCAGACCGCCGTGCGAATACCGGCATACACAGCACTCAATCTGCCGGCAACACCATGGGGATTACTCGCTGCCATACTGCGGAACAAATGGGTGACCTGTGGAACACATAGTAATGGCACACCAACAACGTCAACTAGGAAGGTCATAGGATGTTTAAACACTGGCGTTCCCGCTTATAAAGAACATCCTTCAATGAATTAATAGGTTCTACATGTTCTGGCTGTGTTATATTGACAATACAGTGGCGTATATGTTCCACTGGGACCTCTGAGGATTAGTTAAAGCAGTTGCCAACCTGCAGCATTAGATTAACACCATTCGGGTTAATCGTAGTAAAACATGGGTTCGTAGCACTACATAATATGGGTAGTCAAACACACATCCGCGATTGGGGAACATACAGCAGCAGTCAAACCCACTGGACAGATGGACACAGTCCAACATGTTCTACACTTTACATATGCACATTTGTGTCCATTGTAGGACCCAAAAATTTATCCGTTTGCAATGTCAACCGGCTGCGATCGAGAGACCCAGATGAAGTGACAGCCGTGACTACGGCACAGCTACATATATGCACCACCAGCGTGTTCAAGGTTGATGACAACTGTCCATGAAATGCAGGACATATGAACAGAAATCCCCAGATTGTCGGGTCCATAGAAGTGCGTCCACATCCCATTCCCGCACACAGGGAGGATGTGCAATGGGTACCGTCGAGGGTTGCAGCCATGGGATCGTGGGTATGCAGAAATGGGTGTCGGTGTTGATTGGCAGATGATCCGTTGTCCCGCCCCGTGTGAGGGGTGTGGGTATAGCATATGCGTTACTCCGCACTAATAATGCAAATCATCCACCGGAGAATGCAAAATGCAGCTGTGAAATGTGTACAGCCCTATACCAGTGTCCATTAGGCAGTTCCCATGGATGGACAAACGTACAGCCAAGATGGCACCCATAACTGCAAACCTGGTGGAATCACACAGCTGTAGTAAGGCATAACACAGGGAATACAGATAGGGACTACAGTAGAGACTCCACATACAAAGTCAGACCGCCATGCGAATACCGGCGTACACAGCACTCAATCTGCCAGAAAGAGAATGGGGATCACTCGCTCCCATACCGCGGAACAAATGGGCGACCTGCGGAACACATACTAATGGCACACCAACAACTTCAACTACAAAGGTTATAGGATGGTTAAGCTATGGCGTACCCACATATAAAGAACATCCTTCAATGAATCAATAGGATCTACATGTTTTGGTCGTGTTAATTTGACAATACAGAGGCGGGAATGTCCTAATGGGATATCTGCGGATTATTTGAAGCAATTGTTAGCCTGCATCATTGGAATAACACCATCTGGGTTCAGTGTAGAAAAACCCGGTTTACGTAGCAATACATAATATGGGTACTCAAACAGACATCCGTGATTGACGAACATACAGCAGCAGTCAAACCCACTGGCCAGATGGACATAGTCCAATAAGTTCTACACTTTACATATGCACATTGGTGTCCATTGTAGGACCCCAAAAATTTATCCGTACGCAATGTGAACCGGCTGCGATCGAGAGACCCAGAAGAACTGACAGCCGTGACTACGGCACAGCTAGATATGTGCACCACCACCGTGTTCAAGGTTGATGACAAGTGTCCATGAAATGCAGGACATATGAATAGGACTCCCCAGATTGCCGAGTCCATAGACGTGCGTCCACATCCCATTCCCGCACACATGAAGGATGTGCAATGGGTACCGTCGAGGGTTGCAGACATGGGATCGTGGGTATGCATAATTGGGGCTCGGTGTTGATTGGCAGATAATCCATCATCCCGCCCCGTGGGAGGGATGTGGGTATAGCACATGCGTTACTCCCCACTAATAATGCAAATCATCCACCGGAGAATGCTAAATGCAGCTGTGAAATGTGTACAGCCCTATACCAGTGTCCAGTAGGCAATTCCCATGGACGGACAAACGTACGACCAAGATGGTCACCCATAACTGCAAACCCAGTGTAGTTCCACAGCTGCAGTAAGGCATAACACAGAAAATACAGATAGGGACCACAGTACACACCCCCCATACAAAGCCAGACCAGCGTGCGAATACCGGCGTAGACAGCACTCAATCTGCCAGCAAGTGAATGGGGATCACTCGCTTCCATACTGCGGAACAAATGGGCGATCTGCGGAACACATAGTAATGGCACACCAACAACGTCAACTAGGAAGGTTATAGGATGGTTAAGCTATGGCATACCCACATATAAAGAACATCCTTCAATGAATTAATAGGATCCACATGTTATGGTGGTGTTACTTTGACAATACAGCGGCGGATATTTCCTATTGTGACTTCTGAGGATTATGTAAAGCAGTTGCTAACCTGCATCTTTGGATGTACACCATTCGGTGTCAGGTTTGAAAGACCTGGATGTCGTAGCACTACATAATATGTGTAGTCAAACACACATCCATGATTGGGGAACATACAGCAGCAGTCAAATCCACTGGCCAGATGGACACAGTGCAACAGGTTCTACACTTTACATATGCACATCGGTGTCCATTGTAGGACCCAAAAATTTAACCCTATGCAATATAAACTTGATGGAGCGACGCTGAAGGAGTAACAGCCATGACTACGGCACAGTTAGACATATGCACCACCAGCGTGTTTAAGGTTGATGACAGGTGTCCATGAAATGCAGGACATATGAGCAGAAATACCCATAGGGCCGAGTCCATAGAAGTGCATCCACATCTCAGTCCCGCACACATGAAGAATGTATAATGGGTACCGTTGAGGGCTGCAGCCATGGGATCGTGGGTATGCAGAAATGGGGCTCAGTGTTGTTTGGCAGATAATCCGTTGTCCCACCCCATGGGAGGGATGTGGGTATAGCACATGCCTTACCCCCCACCAATAATGACAATCATCCACCGCAAAATGCTACATGCAGCTGTGAAATGGGTACAGCCCTATACCAGTGTCCAGTAGGCATTTCCCAAGGATGGACAAACGTACGACCAAGATGGCACCCATAACTGCAAACCTGGTGGAATTACACAGCTGTAGTAAGGCATAACACAGGGAATACAAATAGGGACTACAGTAGAGATTCCACATACAAAGTCAGACCGCCGTGCGACTACCGGCGTAGACAGCAGTCAATCTGCCAGCAAGCAAATGGGGATCACTCGCTACCATACTGCGGAACAAATGGGCGACCTGCGGAACACATACTAATGGCACACCAACAACGTCAACTAGGGAAGTCATAGGATCCTCACACTATGGCGTTCACGCATATAAAGAACATCCTTCAATGAATTAATAGGATCTACATGTCTTTGTTGTGTCATTTTGACAATACAGTGGCGGAAATTCCCTAATGGGACATCTGAGGATTAGTTAAAGCATTTCCTAGCCTGCATCATTGGATTTACACCATCCGGTTTCAGTTTAGAATAACCTGGTGAACGTAGCACTACATAATATGGTTAGCAAGCAGACATCCGCGATTGTGGAACATACAGCAGCAGTCAAACCCACTGGCCAGATGGACACCGTCCAACAAGGTCTACACTGTACATATGCACAATGGTGTCCATAGTAGGACCCCAAAGAGTCATCCGTACGCAATGTCAACCAGCTGCGATCGAGAGACCCAGAAGAACTGACAGCCGTGACTACGGTACAGCCAGACATATGCACCCCCAGCGTGTTCAAGGTTGATGACAACTGTCCACGGAATGCAGGACATATGAACAGACATTCCCAGATTGTAGAGTCCATAGAGGTGCGTCCACATCCCATTCCTGCACACATGACGGATGTGTAATGGCTACCGTCGAGGGTTGCAGCCATGGGATCCTGGGTATGCAGAAACGGGGCTCGGTGTTGTTTGGCAGATAATACGTTGTCCCGCACCGTGGGAGGGATGTGGGAGTAGCACGTGCCTTACTCCCCACTAATTGTGCAAAGCATCCACCGGCTAATGCTAAATGCAGGTGTGAAATGTGTACTGCTCCATACCAGTGTCCAGTAGGCAATCGCTAGGGATGGACAAGCGTAGGACCAAGATGGCACCCATAACTGCAAACCTGGTTGAATCACACAGCTGCAGTGAGGCATAACACAGGAAATACAGATAGGGACTACAGTAGATACTCCCCATACAAAGCCGGACCGCTGTGCGAATACCGGCGTACACAGCACTCAATCTGCCAGCACCAAAATGGGGATCACACGCTTCCATACCGTGGAACAAATGGGTGACCTGTGGAACACATACCAATGGCACAATATCAACGCCAGCTAGTAAAGTCATACGATGGTCAAACTATGGCGTTCCCACCTATGAAGAACATCCTTCAGTGAATTCATAGGATTAATGTCAACTGACCATGGAATACACGTAATCAACATCAAAGACCCGCTGGCACCTTATGGCACACAAACCAAGTCACACATAGGTAGATGAAACAGTCAACGTAGACATTGTCCACGATAGGTCACATATGGTATACAAAGGTTACGTCATACACATGTAAGCGCTTTCACCCGTAGGCTCCGTGAGACTTACACATAACATAGAAGCATCCAGGCTTTAAATATCCCCCCTTACACTTCCATTTGTTACTTTCTCAGCAAACAATGAACATGTAACCACAGCATAGAAAGCACAGACGCAATGTTAACTACACACACATATATTAACATCTCAGAAAGCATCCTATTAACACATGTATTATATGATATTGTACTATGCCTAATACTCATCAATCAAAGATCTAACAATATATATAGAAGATATGCATATCATATCGCTGTAATACAGTGGTACAGAACTGAAAGAGTGGACAAATGTGTGTTAACTCTACATCTGTACCTAAACTACATTCCTGTTACGGGGGTTTATTCCACCTGCTTCTCAAAAGAGGCCTCATCAGTGTTCCATCGGTCAGCCCTGGTGTGTGGCCAACCCTCCACCTAATAATCCATCTAATTCCGCATTCCATAGCATACCTGATGAGGTCCCCCCTCTGGTATTATAACCTAGACGTCGTAAAATACCGAATGTATTAGTATGCCTTGTGATGTGCTCATAGCCGGCCATAGTCATACGCCATTCCTGCAGCTGCCCAGGGTGCCGCACTAGTAGGGCCACCTGTCTAGTAGGTGTGTCATGTAGGTATACCAAGATGGGGGCACCATGTGTTGTGGTGGTGGGCGCCATGGAGCCCTATAGCCTAGGGCAGCAGTCGATCTAGGGCCGCTGCCGTAGGAGGGGTAGTACGGTCTGCAGGTATGTGCAGACGTGCACATGAAACAGCGGTCCACAAGGATTACCCATAGTGGCGACACCTGCACAGATGGCTATAGCGGGACACACACACAGCCATGCATACAGCACAGGTAGACATACACACACCATAAATAGGCAATAACACACAAGGTGTATGGCGTGTACGGGTACAGTGTCAGTATAGCAAGGATAGCTGTCCGCCACGATATCCAGCAGATGTCTTTAGGGTGTTCTGGAATACGGACGGTGCATGGACAATGAGTGGATATGCAACGTACCACAGTTCTATGTGTCAGCCGTGCAAATATGCGATACATGGGAAAGACAGCTGTCCATGCAAGAGCAGCAGTACGGGCACAACATAGGTACGTAGATATACAATGACAGAGATACAGATGGACACATGTGGCAAGCCCGTGAGTGTAATGTACACAGCACCACCCCACCACACCATAGCAGGGTGCACATGGAGAACACGCTACGGAGGTCGCCAACCACAGCAGGCACACAAGCAGTACACAAGCTGCGTCACACCATCCACAAACACAGGGATGGCGGCAGGATATGAGTGTTCTGCGGAAACCTTAAAGCCATACCCTATGAACCCATGCAGCTGGGAGCATGGACACACACACACATGTGGCAGGCATGGTGATTGACCACACCCCCACATACCCAACCGCACAAAAGTATGACACAGGTATGGAATGCGCTACGTGGACCACCGAACACACCACCATCAGAGGCACATGTACAGGTGGGTGACAACATCCGTAAAGGAATGGCCGCTGATAGCCAAGGTATGTGTTGCAAAGTGTCTAAAAGCATGTTCATCTGCAGAGGCAGCAGGAAACACACACACACACACACACACAGGGAAGGGCTGAGAGTCGAACCTATGCCTACCTACATGAACTCACTACAGCATGAAGCATTTACAGAACGCGCTACTGAGATTACTGAGCATAGCGCTGTCAGAGGCATACTTCTAGGCGGGTGACATCACCTGTAAGAGAATAGCTGGCAATAGCCAAGGTATGTGTTGCGAAGCATCTAAAAGCATGTTCATCTGCAGAGGCAGCAGGAAACACACACACACACACACACACACACACACACACACACACAGAAGGGCCGAGAGTCGAACCTACGCCTACCTACATGAACTCACTACAGCATGAAGCATTTACAGAACACGCTACCGAGATTACTGAGCACAGCACTGTCAGAGGCATACTTCTAGGCGGGTGACATCACCCGTAAGAGAATAGCTGGCAATAGCCAAGGTATGTGTTGCGAAGCGTCTAAAAGCATGGTCATCTGCAGAGGCAGCTGGGAACACACACACAAACACACACACACACACACACACACACACACACACACAGGGAAGGGCCGAGAGTCGAACCTACGCTTACCTACATGAACTCACTACAGCATGAAGCATTTACAGAATGCGCTACCGAGATTACTGAGCACAGTGCTGTCAGAGGCATACTTCTAGGCAGGTGACATCACCCGTAAGAGAATAGCTGGCAATAGCCAAGGTATGTGTTGCGAAGCATCTAAAAGCATGGTCATCTGCAGAGGCAGCTGGGAACACACACACACACACACACAGGGAAGGGCCGAGAGTCGAACCTCGCCTACCTACATGAACTCACTACAGCATGAAGCATTTACAGAACGCGCTACCGAGATTATTGAGCACAGTGCTGTCAGAGGCATACTTCTAGGCGGGTGACATCACCAGTAAGAGAATAGCTGGCAATAGCCAAAGTATGTGTTGCGGCCGCCTAAAGCATGGTCATCTGCAGAGGCAGCTGGGAACACACACACACACAGGGAAGGGCCGAGAGTTGAACCTACGCCTACCTACATGAACTCACTACAGCATGAAGCATTTACAGAACATGCTACCGAGATTACTGAGCACAGCGCTGTCAGAGGCATACTTCTAGGCGGGTGACATCACCCGTAAGAGAATAGCTGGCAATAGCCAAGGTATGTGTTTTGAAGCATCTAAAGCATGGTCATCTGCAGAGGCAGCTGGAAACACACACACACACACACACAGGGAAGGGCCGAGAGTCGAACCTACGCCTACCTACATGAACTCACTACAGCATGAAGCATTTACAGAACGCGCTACCGAGATTACTGAGCACAGCGCTGTCAGAGGCATACTTCTAGGCAGGTGACATCACCCGTAAGAGAATAGCTGGCAATAGCCAAGGTATGTGTTGCGGCGCCTAAAGCATGGTCATCTGCAGAGGCAGCTGGAACACACACACACACACACACACACACACACACACACAGGGAAGGGCCGAGTCGAACTTATGCCTACCTACATGAACTCACTACAGCATGAAGCATTTACAGAACGCTACCGAGATTACTAAGCACAGCGCTGTCAGAGGCATACTTCTAGGCGGGTGACATCACCCGTAAGAGAATAGCTGGCAATAGCCAAGGTATGTGTTGCGAAGCGTCTAAAAGCATGTTCATCTGCAGAGGCAGCTGGGAACACACACACACACACACACACAGGGAAGGGCCGAGAGTCAAACCTATGCCTACCTACATGAACTCACTACAGCATGAAGCATTTACAGAACGCGCTACCGAGATTACTGAGCACAGCACTGTCAGGAGGCATGCCCCTAGGTGTGTGGTATCATCCGCAGAGGCAATGCGGCCGATAGGGAATGAAGACAGAGTGCACAGTCACACAGCCTGTTACCATCCCAAGGTGGCCATACAGTAACACGGTAGTGCTGCAGTCGGGAATACCAAATAACTACGGAGCAGTACATCACGACATGAATACGGGATGCACCACATGACAGTATACCCTATGAGAGGGCATCCGGCGTGCAGGATGTAGGCAGCCAATGTGGCATGACAGCCACATATGAGTCACCTGGATGGTCACCATGGCTATGCAGGATGTCATTGGCCATGGCTACACGCCTAGTAGCAGACATCGGTGCCGACTGTCGTGTGTACCCCCGACAGGTGTACTGGCCATGGCTCTCACACCTAGCGGTTGCAAAGGGGAGACAGACATGCTCACGGGGTATCAACGCAGTTGGCCGCGGTGTGCACTGTACTGTGTGTCCATCTACACAGCTGCTTACTGGGCATGCTCAGACACTTAGAATCAGCACAGTGCAGACATGCATACACATGGTGCGATGGCATGGGAGGCAGACTGTGGACCGTCGTGTGTGTCCAGCCACACAACAGCAACCCGGCCATGCCACAGACATGGCAGTTGCGAAGGGGAAACAGGCATGCACCCGGGGTATCAATGCAGTCGGGCGTGGTGTGCACTGTACTGTGCGTCCATCTACACAGCTGTGTACTGGGCATGCTCAGACACTTAGAATTGGCACAGTGCAGACATGCATACACATGGGGCGACGGCATGGGAGGCAGACTGTGGACCGGCGTGTGTGTCCAGCCACACAACAGCAACCCAGCCATGCCACAGACGTGGCAGTTGCGAAGGGGAAACAGGCATGCACCCGGGGTATCAATGCAGTCAGGCACGGTGTGCACTGTACTGTGTGTCCATCTACACAGCTGTGTACTGGGCATGCTCAGACACTTAGAATCGGCACAGTGCAGACATGCATACACATGGGGCGACGGCATGGGAGGCAGACTGTGGACCGTCGTGTGTGTCCAGCCACACAACAGCAACCCGGCCATGCCACAGACATGGCAGTTGTGAAGGGGAAACAAGCATGCACCCGGGGTATCAATGCAGTCGGGCACGGTGTGCACTGTACTGTGCGTCCATCTACACAGCTGTGTACTGGGCATGCTCAGACACTTAGAATCGGCACAGTGCAGACATGCATACACATGGGGCGACGGCATGGGAGGCAGACTGTGGACCGTCGTGTGTGTCCAGCCACACAACAGCAACCCGGCCATGCCACAGACGTGGCAGTTGCGAAGGGGAAACAGGCATGCACCCGGGGTATCAATGCAGTCGGGCACGGTGTGCACTGTACTGTGCGTCCATCTACACAGCTGTGTACTGGGCATGCTCAGACACTTAGAATCGGCACAGTGCAGACATGCATACACATGGGGCGACTGCATGGGAGGCAGACTGTGGACCGTCGTGTGTGTCCAGCCACACAACAGCGACCCGGCCATGCTTGCACACGTAGCATGTGCTACGCGACGTCCAGCATGCAGACAGGGTGCACACACCGCAGGTCACGGCCAGGTAAACCCGTACACATGCGCAGGGTGGACACACATGCAGTCACACGTACACACACAGATGACGGCACAGGCGCCACGGGTGCAGGCTGAACATGTACACATCGACGTGAACACTGTAGCTGCTATGCCAGCACCATGTCATCAGTGCAGCAGTATGCCTCACGGTCCGGTAACTGCATGTGACATATGTCCAGAAGACTATGTGGCGATGTACGTCCGCCGTGCAGAGTACACATGTACTATCAATGATCCCACAGGTGTGATGTAGTCCACCCGTACCGGTATACACAGACAGGCGTGCTCCACACATGTCACGGGCCTGACACAGGTATGACACACGAATGCAGCTGTACCACAGTGAAACAATGTCCGGATATGTCACATATGTGGTTTCCAGGCTGTGTGCATGGACTGCACGCAGGACACATACGAAGCCTGTGCTGTACCACATGCATGACACAGGCGTACGCGGTAATACACACACAAAGGGAAGGCGGACACATGTCTGTGGTATGCACCCCCTACAGGGTGTGGCGGTGTTCACAGGGACACATACACATGTACAGTTTGCCTGTGACAGCTGTGATACCAAACCACAGTCCATGTTCCATGCATGTTGACACACATGTCACAACGTAGCAATGCATACACACATGGCAACAGGGGATACATGTGACACGTGTACTGTGCATGGTGCAGCCATGCAGGGGCAGTGTCTGGTGTCCGTAACACAGTTGCAACCCCCTCCCACATGCATACCCATCATGGGGGCCGTCATATGGTGGCATAGTAACAGCACGCATGGCAGTCTGTGTGTACACCATTTGTTTAAACACCTGTCCACATGCATGTGTGCAGGTGCTGGTCACAGGTGTGTCACACACCGTCCTACCCTGCCATGTGCATACAGTCCGCTATGTCGCCTTTACATGACAGCTGCCATGATGCATACCCATCGGCCATGCGGGTTCGACCATATGTCACATTGTCACTGTAACCCCTACCACCACCCAAGTGCAGATATTGGCACAGCTGCTGGATACAGTGGTAGTACGCAGGATGCACCACATACCGCTGCACACCTGCACAAATCCCATGTAGCGGGTGTGGCATTCCAAGCACCGACATGTGTGCAGGAATGTGTGCCCATGTATGCCACAGATCGGGGGAACTATGTGCCACGTGCCACACATCACTGTACACCATGGTAGAGCTCTGTACCTACCTCAGTGTGGGTGCACCGATGTGGATGGTGTGGTACATGCAACACGTCATCCCTCCGTGTAGACATGTGTGGCCACCACCATGTCAGTGTGTCAACATGTGTGTATGTCTGCTGCCTGTTGAGAGGGTGTATGCAGATATCGTGTTGTGACTGGACACTGACCACACAGGGTGACCATCCCGTAGTGGTGCTGCATTGTACAGCCCTGTCATTCCCACACCTGTGAGCCTTACTGGCCACCTGTGCAAGACCACCCCCTGTGACATGGTGCATCGGTGCATTGTCTTGTGAGGGTGCCGACCACACAGACAGGTGTCCCCATCTGCACACAATGGTGTGTGTGCCATAGAGGTGTACGCCCCGCAAATGCGGGAATATTCCTATACCAGTACAGCATCCGACTGTCGAACACTGTGCACCACAGCTGACAGGTGACACCTGCGGTCAGTAGCCAGCACACTGCGTACGACACCTGCAGAATGTCACCATACCTGTACTGTGTCATGCCATGTATGTGATGTCTCTGTCCACCGTAGCCTGTGGCACCGACCACAGGCGTCAGGTGCAGTATATGTGTGGACATGTGCCATGTACCGTGTAAGCAACGTTACACTGTATCCGCCCGCTCCGCAGGTCTATGTGTATGACCTCTCTTCTTGCAATCCCGACTGTCCGTTCTCTACATCACAAAAGCTTTGCACCTGCTCCCATAGTATTCCCACATAGATAAAGTACATGTATACTAAATGGAGTACTACACTGTCCTAGAATCCCCTTGTGTGCCCAATTCCCTATAGGTGCCTTCTGACCCGGCTACACAGCAGATGCATTCACATCCTCTGGCATGTCGACGGGTCAATTGCTAGTGACCTCTCCTGTTCAGATGGTGAATCCGGGCATCCTGGCCACTGTTACAGGTGCCTCATGGACACGGACAAGCCGCACCTCCCCCAATGAACATAATACATGTGACAGACGCAACTATATAGCCAGACAGGGGGCTGTGCTCTCTCCAACCATGACCAGCAAGACCACGCTGGAGGGAAGGACACAATGCACACCACATACCCAGTGTCACATGTGACTATCGCAAATGCTAATCAAACACATGAACACACTACGACATACCTGGAGGCACTGTAGGACATGTCACGAACCTAACGAGCCCTCTGAAGCAGACACACAGGCTACTGCCTCCACAAGACATAGGACATGTAACACATAGTTCTCAACGTCAGTGTGCTAACCCGGCAGAGCCCCACAGGCGACACACACACTGCCAGACACACCTGTAATGGGTGACGCCACTGCCAGACACACCGACGTCCCACCCACCATACTGAACAAGGGAATGATCACAGTAGGCTGCCTGCCGGGCGCTGGAATACGCCACATAACACACGCACTCAGGTCACTCCGCAGCTTGTGCAGGTATGACGCGGTCATTGCCCATGCTGGTGTCAACGTCTGGTGGCATACCACCCTGGGATACATTACAGGAGACATAGAGGGCCACTCAGATTGTGTAGGCCAGGCCGGCATGTCCCTGACCCTGGGCAGTATCCCACCCTCATCAAGTATGATGCCACTACACTGGCTCAATGTGGTCACCCGTGATAATGTCCTGGTTACCGGTGTCAGTCTGAGGGGATCCGGATTCCATTTACCTGGGATGACATGCTTGGCACGCCACGCCCCTTCGCATGGTATGGCTGGCAGCTGTCGCCCCTGGTCTACAAGGGTTTGGCGAAGGCACCTGCCACCCCCACAGTGCTCACCGCAGGCACGGCTGGAATGATAAACCTACCACCCCACACTACAAGCCTGGAGAACACACAGGATAATACAGCTCACTGCCAGTGGTCTACAGCCAAGCTGCACACCCTCAAATG